>NC_092150.1:83950844-83963596 GCF_045791955.1 Oncorhynchus clarkii lewisi
TGGCTAACCCTATCCCTGAGGTCAGTCTGTCTCTCTCGGCATCTCTGACTGGCCAAACTAACTGGTGACTTTTCAGACGTAAGATGGCTTCCGCCCACATGTGTTTCTTTCTACAAAAATATCAATTCTGCAAGTCGTCCACTTGTGTTGTCAATCATTGATGAGCCAGGCTCCTCTCTCCTGCTGGTAGAGATGAAAGTGAAATCAGGCGAGGAGAGGTGAGAGCACCATTCAACTGGAGTGCTTGTATTCAAAGTCATCAGCAGGGAACAGAGAGAGAGGTACATTTATGTATGAAACTTGTTTATGTGTGTGTGTGTGTGTGTGTGTGTGTGTGTGTGTGTGTGTGTGTGTGTGTGTGTGTGTGTGTGCGTGCGTGTGTGTGTGTTTACTATACATCAATATTGGTAAATAAGCTATTCTGAAAATCTGTTATGCACAATATATAAAATAAGTATGTGGACACCCCTTGAAATGAGTGGATTCGGCAAAAGAAAAGACCTCACAGCCATGCAATCTCCATAGACAAAAACTGGCAGTAGAATAACCTTACTGAAACGCTCAGTGACTTTCAACGTGGCATTGTCGTAGGATGCCACCATTCCAAAAAGTCATTGTAAAATTTCTGCCCTGCTAGAGCTGCTATGGTCAACTGTATGTGCTGTTATTGTGAAGTGGAAACATCTAGGAGCAAGAATGGCTCAGCCGTGAAGTGGTAGGCCACACAAGCTCATAGAACGGGGCCGAAGTGTGCTGAAGTGAATAGCACATAAAAATTGTCTGATGGGAAATCTTAATGCTACAGCGTACAATGACATTCTAGATGATTCTGTGCTTCCAACTTTGTGGCAACAATTTGGGGAAGGCTCTTTCCTGTTTCAGCATGGCAATGCACAAAACGAGGTCTATACAGAAATGGTTTGTCGAGATCGGTGTGGAAGAACTTGACTGGCCTGCACAGAACCCTGTCTTCAACCCCATCGAACACCTTTGGGATGAATTGGAACGCCGACTGCGAGCCAGGCCTAATCGCCCAACATCAGTGACCGACCTCACTAATGCTCTTAGCTGAATGAAAGCACGTCCCTGCAGCAATGTTCCAACATCTAGTGGAAAGCCTTCCCAGAAGAGTGGAGGCTGTTATAGCAGCAAAGGGGGACCAACTCCATATTAATGCCAATGATTTTGGAATGAGATGCTCGGTGAGCAGGTGTTCACATACTTGTGGTCATGTAGTGTATGTAGATATGCACAGACAAAATTCACAAACACATACGCCTAGTACACAAAACATTAAGAACACCTGCTCTTTCCATCACATAGACTGACCAGGGGAATCCAGGTAAAAGCTATGAGGTCACCTGTTAAATCCACTTCAATCAGTGTAGGTGAAGTGGAGGAGACAGGTTAAAGATGAAGGGGAGGAGACAGGGTTAAAGATGAAGGGAAGGAGACAGGGTTAAAGATGAAGGGAAGGAGACAGGTTAATAAAGATGAAGGGAAGGAGACAGGTTAAAGATGAAGGGGAGGAGACAGGGTTAAAGATGAAGGGGAAGAGACAGGGTTAAAGATGAAGGGGAGGAGACAGGGTTAAAGATGAAGGGGACGAGACAGGGTTAAAGATGAAGGGTAGGAGACCGGGTTAAAGATGAAGGGGAGGAGACAGGGTTAAAGATGAAGGGGAGGAGACAGGTTAAAGATGAAGGGGAGGAGACAGGTTAAAGATGAAGGGGAGGAGACAGGGTTAAAGATGAAGGGGATGAGACAGGGTTAAAGATGAAGGGGAGGAGACAGGGTTAAAGATGAAGGGGATGAGACAGGGTTAAAGATGAAGGGGAGGAGACAGGGTTAAAGATGAAGGCGGGGAGACAGGGTTAATGAAGGCTGGTCAAGCCTTGAGACAATTGAGACATGGATTGAGTATTCAGAGGGTGAATGGGCAAGACAAAATATTTAAGTGCCTTTGAACGGGGTGTGGTAGTAGGTGCCAGGCGCACCGGTTTGTGTCAAGAACTGCAACACTGCTTGGTTTTCCACGCTCAACAGTTTCCTGTGTGTATCAAGAATGGTGCAACACCCAGAGGTCCTCCAGCCGTCTTGACACAACTGTGGGAAACACTGGAGTCAACATGTACCAGCATCCCTGTGGAACGTTTTTGACACCTTGTAGAGTCCATGCCCTGACAAAATGAGGCTGTTCTGAGGGCAAAAGGGGGAGGGGAACACAATATCAGGAAGATGTTCCTAATATTTGGGATACTCAGTGTATATCCCTATTTATAAACTGAGCTCTGAATGCTGATTGCTGATTTGAGCTCTGAATGCTGATTGGCTGACAGTCATGATAAAGCAGACCATATACCATGGTTATGACAACACATGTATTTTTACTGCTCTAATTACGTTGGCAACCAGTCTATAATAGCAATAAAGCAACTCGGGGGTTTGTGGTATACGTCCAATATACAAGATCTAAGGGCTTTTTCCAGGCACTCTGAGTTGCATCGTGCATAAGGAAAGCCCTTAGCCGTGGTATATTGTCCATATAACACACCCCCTCGGGCCTTATTGCTTAAACATCCAGCTGGTATGCATGACACTATTAGCATAACAAGTGTCTTGATTCCTTATGTCTCCCTCCCTCCATCACTCTTCTACTACCCAGCAACCATTGGAATTTGCCAAATACGCCCATGTCCATCCGCTCAGTCTCTCCAATCCCACAGACCGGGAAGAAGCCTCTATCATCACAGCACAGACATAGGGGAAGCCTCTACCAACACAGCACAGACTGAGGGGCAGCCTCTACCATCACAGCACAGACTGAGGGGAAGCCTCTACCATCACAGCACAGACTGAGGGGAAGCGTCTGCCATCACAGCACAGACTACCATTCTCTGTCACTGAGATATACAATCTAGCGTATTTCTCTCTCTCTCTCTCTCTCTCTCTCTCTCTCTCTCTCTCTCTCGCTCTCTCTCTGCATAGGTAAGGCTGTTTGCATAGGTAAGGCTGTTTGCATAGGTAAGGCTGTCTGAATCTGCATAGGTAAGGCTGTCTGAATCTGCATAGGTAAGGCTGTCTGAATCTGCATAGGTAAGGCTGTCTGAATCTGCATAGGTAAGGCTGTCTGAATCTGCATAGGTAAGGCTGTCTGAATCTGCATAGGTTAGGCTGTCTGAATCTGCATAGGTAAGGCTGTCTGAATCTGCATAGGTAAGTCTGTCTGAATCTGCATAGGTAAGGCTGTCTGAATCTGAATAGGTAAGGTATACAAAAGCACAGTTTCTGTTTCTTATTAGACTTCACAACACTTAGGCATTTTAGATGCATTGGTAACGACCCTTTGACCACAATCAGGCCATCTTCTTCCTTACAGGCGCTGGGTACTGGCTAGTCAGAGATATGAGGGCCAAGGCACTGCCATTGACTATGGAAATGGGAACTATATTTCTCTCATATTAGTTAGGGATTAGCCCCCTTTTTTTCAATTTTCGCCTAAAGTGACGTACCCAAATCTAACTGCCTGTAGCTCAGGCCCTGAAGCAAGGATATGCATATTATTGGTACCATTTGAAAGGAAACACTTTGAAGTTTGTGGAAATGTGAATTGAATGTAGGAGAACTGGTAAAAGATAATACATTGAAAAAAAACATGCACTTTTTATGTAACCATTTTTTAAATGCAAGAGAAAGGCCATAATGTATTATTCCAGGGCAGGTAAAAATACCATTTTGGCTACTAGATGGCAGCGGTGCATATGCACAGTTTTAGACTGATCCGATGAACCATTGCACATCTGTTCAAAATGTTGTATCAAGACTGCCCAAATGTGCCTAATTGGTTTATTAATACATTTTCAAGTTCAGAATTGTGCACTCTCCTCAAACAATAGCATGGCATTATTTCAGAGCGTGCAGTTAGACAATAATGTAAGCTTTCTGCCCATATCAGATACTGTATGTCTATGTCATGGAGATTTTTTTAGCTACTTGCAACCTCAAGGGGGGGGGGTTACCGATCCCATAGAGGTTAAGGGATTTTTAAGCCTTGAGACAATTGAGACCTGGATTGTGTATGTGTGCCATTCAGAGGGTGAATGGGCAAGACAAAAGATGTAAGTGCCTTTGAACAGGGTATGGTAGTAGGTGCCAGGCACAGTTGATTTAGTGTGTATCAATAACTTTTTACGCTCAACAGTTTCCCGTGTGTATCAAGAATGGTTCACCACCTAAAGGACATCCAGCCAACTCAACACTGTAGGAAACATTGTAGTCAACATGGGCCAGCAGTCCATACACCCTAAAGAATTGAGGCTGTTCTGAGGGCAACATGGAGTGCAACTCAATATTAGGAAGGTGTTCCTAATGTTTTATACACTCTGTGTATTAAAGTAAAACCATGTGCAATCAAGTAGCATGTGTTTAGCTGACTAAGATAAATAAATAGTTATGAGAAGCAAATATCTAAGCAAATATTATTTAATAATTTTATAAAATGAATGTATTCACATATAAGGCATAAAGCTTAAGTTACAAGCCAATACTGACGTTAACAAAACATAATTATAGGCATATAGATCCTAGGGTAATTTACAAGAACACAAAGAGATGAACAAAGAGATGCCAACTAGGCCAGATGCCTAAAAATGAGAATTGATCATAGAACCGTCCTCAATCGACTGGATACAGGATCATTTCATTCCATTTAGAACAGCTGAAACCCACCCACCATTGACCAATCAAACGATACCACCGTTTACAGTAACCTGTTCACCCAGGCCCCATATCTCCACAGGGTTTCACAGCATCTATAGGCCTGTGTGGGGGATGAGACCAATGGAAATAGACAATAAGTCTCCTTTGCATCGAGTAATGTAGAGTTCACCCTGTACAGATACAAGCTACCACTTAGATCATACAGCTGTATAGATAGCTTCAGAGTTTCAGATAGATTCCAAACGTGGATACTATAGCATTATTCTACCACACATTCAATAGTCAGTCCTCTTGATACTGTAACAGATTCATTTTGGCCCCTCAGAGGAGGAAGGGCTGACTGCTCCTTGGGCATTGTCTTTTGTGTTCTGTTGAGCCATTTGCCATGTGGCCGGTGGTCACAGAGAATTAAGGCTGAGCCGACACTCTCTTTTCCTTCACTCTCTCTCCTACTCTCCTCTCTCTTCCTCTGTTACTTTTGTTATATCCCCCCTCCTCTCTTCTCTCTCTCTCTCACTCATGTTGCTCTCTCTCCATCTCCATCCCTCCCTCTTTCTCGCTCTCTCTCTCTCTCACTCATTCACCACTCCTTAGGGCTACTGTGGTGCACAGGTACACAGCAGACAGACAGAGAGAGTGAGAGAAAGAGAGACAGCGAGACAGCCAAAGAAAGAAAGAGTGATAGAGAGGGGGGGGGGATAGGGGAGAAATGAGCAGAAATGGATAGTAGTGTAGATGGAAGGGGCTGGTGGGTCCATAGTTTAAAATTGAGGTAGCGTTTTAAAGTCTACCTTCAAGGTAATGTGCCCTTGAGCAAGGCACTTAAACCTAATTGCTCCTGCAAGTCACTCTGGATAAGAGGGTCTGCTAAATGACTCAAATGTAATGTAAGTGGGTCGCTACACGTATGAATTGGACTCTGAGGATAGCGGCTTTGAAGAGTCCACGGTCCACAGGATGAACAGTGGCTTGAATCACTTTATTCACAGCCTCGTAACCAGCTTGTGAGATTACTTTGACATGAACGTTTCCTGGCAAATAAAGTTATTTGTCATGTTTATCAAAAATATATACGGTCTAAAATTGGCTTAAAATGCATTTTGTTAAATATACAATTGGTATCGTGCTAATTGGAACATTAAGACATTAACTGGAGTGGAAGGAAAGGAGGAAAGGAGTGCAGTGCTCTGGCTTCACAATGGTTAGATGGTACACAATTATGAGCCTGATTCATATGGAGCGTCACAGTCTCCTTTTTAACAGCTGAACCATTTAACATGTAGAACTAGATGTCTATCATGAAGGGATATTATCCCTGGATCGCCCCTCCTCAGAAACACCGCAGCTTTAATCAGAAACACGAAGCAGAGGTGAGGAAAGGGGATACCTAGTCAGTTCCACAACTGAATGCATTCATCTGAAAATGATCCACCCTCCTCCTCTCCTCCCTGAAAAATAAAAAAAAAAGAAATCAAACTTTAGGAGTCAGGAAGGGTGAAGGTAGAGCCTCGTCACTTTCTAGTGAAATAAAAAGGAGAAAGCCATGCTCTAGCTGTGCTAGTTGCCACAATACTAAAGTGATAATATGATATAGCATAACATGATATGTGATATGATAATCACCTCTGGCACGGTGCTCTTAGGGATGTTTGCTGTGTCTGTATGACAGCCAGAGGTGGGGAGGGTGGGACTGGGATATATGAAATACTGCAGCTACCTTCTTTAAAGAAGCTGTGGATACCCAGGTCACAGAGATGTCAGAGTCTGCCTGCCTCAGCTCACAGGGAGAGCTGGTGTGTGCATGCGTGTGTGTTTGTCCGTGCATGTGTTTGTGTTTGTGTGTGTGTGTGTGTGTGTGTGTGTGTGTGTGTGTGTGTGTGTGTGTGTGTGTGTGTGTGTGTGTGTGTGTGTCTGTGTCTGTGTGGGGGGCAAATTAGGAACCACTCTTGCTTTGAGATGAGCGTGGGAGGTTAGAGAGAGAGAGAGAGAGAGAGAGAGAGAGAGAGAGAGAGAGAGAGAGAGATGCTAGATGTTAGAATCAGTTTGTCCCACTACTAGGAGGTAGTAGTAGATAGCGCCTGTTCTGAATCAGTCCCACGCTAGGAGGTAGTTGCTAGCTATCCAACTTCAGCTAAATCAGTCACGTCCAACATTTAACCTTAGAATGACAGGGACACTAGCTGCATTTTAGTTTGTTTGAGCAGTTTTTTCTATTGGCATTTAATTGGATTTGTCCATGATGATTTTTTTATTTTTTTATTTCACCTTGAGAACAAGTTCTCAAATACAACTGCGACCTGGCCAAGATAAAGCAAAGCAGTTCGACAGATACAACAACACAGAGTTACACATGGAGTAAAACAAACATACAGTCAATAATACAGTAGAAAAAAAGAGGGGAAAAAAGTATATATACAGTTTGTGCAAATGAGGTAAGATAAGGGAGGTAAGTCAATAAAATAGGCCATAGTGGCGAGGTAATTACGATATAGCAATTAAACACTGGAGTGATAGATGTGCAGAAGATGAATGTGCAAGTAGAGATACTAGGGTGCAATGGAGCAAAATAAATAAATAAATACAGTATGGGGATGAGGTAGTTGGATGGGCTATTTACAGATGGGCTATGTACAGGTACAATGACCTGTGAGCTGCTCTGACAGCTGGTGCTTGAAGTTAGTGAGGGAGATATGAGTCTCCAGCTTCAGCGATTTTTGCAGTTCGTTCCAGTCTTTGGCAGCAGAGAACTGGAAGGAAAGGCGGCCAAACGAGGAATTGGCTTTGAGGATGACCAGTGAAATATACCTGCTGGAGCGCGTGCTGCGGGTGGGTGTTGCTATGGTGACCAGTGAGCTAAGATAAGGTGGGGATTTACCTAGCAAAGACTTGTAGATGACCTGGAGCCAGTGGGTTTGTCGACGAGTATGAAGCGAGGGCCAGCCAACGAGAGCGTACAGGTCGCAGCGGTGGGTAGTATATGGGGCTTTGGTGAAAAAACGGATGGCACTGTGATAGACTGCATCCAATTTGTTGAGTATAGTTGGAGGGGATTTTGTAAATGACATCGCCGAAGTCGAGGATCGGTAGGATAGTCAGTTTTACGAGGGTACGTTTGGAAGGCGATTCTAGATTTAATTTTGGATTGGCGATGCTTAATGTGGGTCTGGAAGGAGAGTTTACTGTCTAACCAGACACCTAGGTATTTGTAGTTGTCCACATATTCTAAGTCAGAACTGTCCAGAGTAGTGATGCTGGATGGGCGGGCAGGTGCAGGCAGCGATCGGTTGAAGAGCATGCATTTAGTTTTACTTGCGTTTAAGAGCAGTTGGAGGCCACGGAAGGAGAGTTGTACGGCATTAAAGCTTGTCTGGAGGTTAGTTAACACAGTGTCCAAAGAAGGGCCAGAAGTATACAGAATGGTGTCGTCTGTGTAGAGGTGGATCAGAGAATCACCAGCAGCAAGAGCGAAATCATTGATGTATACAGAGAAGAGAGTTGATGATGTTGATGCGTGATTTCGACTGGCTCAGAGAAAGTTGTCTCGTCTCATCTGGGCACCGTTCACTCGATGTACGGTACTAGTGAGATCAAGATGTAAAAGTGAAAACATCGTCTGCAAGATCTGACAGGCAGACATCGAGCAGTTTTATATTAACCCCGAAGCCGTACCAAACTAAAGTCTGGAAGCAAGGAGAAATAATGTTCTGGTTGAGATCAATACAAGAGATTATTAGGACAGTAACATGAACATGATATACTGACGGAGGAGCAGTGATCATTAGAACTGTTAGCAGGCATAGGTGTGTCTGTGATGGCCAATACAGCATGGCTTGGAGCACTGCTTGTCCAACCAGCATCCAGGATCCAAACAACAATAGCTCAATAGCTCTTTGTAATGGAAATAAATACACAACGTGACCAAAAGTATGTGGACACCTGCTCGTCGAACATCTCATTCCAAAACCATGGGCATTAATATGAAGTTCTTCCACACCAATCTCAACAAACCATGTCTGTATGGACCTCACTTTGTGCACAGGGTTATTGTCATGCTGAAACAGGAAAGGGCCTTCCCCAAACTGTTGCCAAAAAGTTATAAGCACAGAATCATCTAGAATGTCATTGTATGCTGTAGCGTTAAGATTTCCCTTCTCAACGTTTGTAAATGGAGATTGTACGGCTGTGTGCTCGATTTTATACACCTGTCAGCAACGGGTGTGGCTGAAATAGCTGAATCCACTGATTTGAAGGGGTGTCCACATACTTTTGCATAGTGTCTGAGAAAGAGCATGGTCCGAGACTGGAATATATGTATACACTCTATATAACCAAAAGTATGTGGACACCCCTTCAAATGAGTGGGTTCGGCTATTTGAGCCACACTTGTTGCTTGTGAATAAAATCGAGCACACAGCCATGCAATCTCCATAGACAAACATTGGCAGTGGAATGGCCCTACTGAAGAGCTATGACTTTCAACCCGGGCCAACTGTAAGTGCTGTTATTGTGAAATGGAAATGTCTTGGAGAAACAACGGCTCAACCACAAGCTCACAGAACGTGATCGCTGCTGAGCCATTGTTGCTCCTAGACTTAGACTTAGACCTACATATCACAAAACAGCCCTTACAGCTGACCAGGGCAACACCAGCTGGTCAGAAATTTGATGAACTGACTCTTTGGAAAGGTGGCATCCTATGATGGTGCCACGTTGACAACACACACAATACAACACCAGCCAGACACACAACACAACACAACACCAGCCAGCCAGCCAGCCAGCCAGCCAGCCAGCCAGACACACAACACAACACCAGCCAGCCAGACACACAACACAACACCAGCCAGACACACAACACCAGCCAGCCAGCCAGCCAGCCAGACACACAACAGCAGCCAGCCAGACACACAATACAACATCAGCCAGCCACACAACATCAGCCAGCCAGACACACAACACGACACACAATACAACACCAGCCAGACACACAAGACAAGACCAGCCAGACACACAACACAAAACAACACCAGCCAGACACACAATACAACACCAGCCAGACACACAATACAACACAACACCAGCCAGCCAGCCAGCCAGACACACAACACAACACCAGCCAGACACACAATACAACACCAGCCAGACACACAAGACAAGACCAGCCAGACACACAACACAAAACAACACCAGCCAGACACACAATACAACACCAGCCACACAATACAATACAACACCAGCCAGACAGACACACAACACAACACCAGCCAGCCAGCCAGCCAGACACACAACACAACACCAGCCAGACACACAATACAACACCAGTCAGACACACAACACAACACTAGCCAGCCAGACACACAACACAACACCAGCCAGACACACAACACAACACCAGCCAGCCAGCCAGACACACAACACAACACCAACCAGCCAGACACACAACACAACACCAGCCAGACACACAACACAACAACAGCCAGACACACAATACAACACCAGTCAGACACACAACACAACACAACACCAGCCAGACACACAACACAACACCAGCCAGACACACAATACAACACCAGTCAGACACACAACACAACACTAGCCAGCCAGACACACAACACAACACCAGCCAGACACACAACACAACACCAGCCAGCCAGCCAGACACACAACACAACACCAACCAGCCAGACACACAACACAACACCAGCCAGACACACAACCCAACACCAGCCAGACACACAATACAACACCAGTCAGACACACAACACAACACCAGCCAGACACAAAACACAACACCAGCCAGACACACAATACAACACCAGTCAGACACACAACACAACACTAGCCAGCCAGACACACAACACAACACCAGCCAGACACACAACACAACACCAGCCAGCCAGCCAGACACACAACACAACACCAACCAGCCAGACACACAACACAACACCAGCCAGACACACAACACAACACCAGCCAGACACACAATACAACACCAGTCAGACACACAACACAACACCAGCCAGACACACAACACAACACCAGCCAGACACACAACACAACACTAGCCAGCCAGACACACAACACAACACCAGCCAGACACACAACACAACACCAGCCAGACACACAATACAGTGGCAGAATCAGGTATTTAAGGTAAACTGAAGCTTCAGATCTTCAATGAAGGATTGGATAGGATTTCTACCGGCTGGTTGTCACTGACTTGCTGTTGTTGTTATGCCTTCATATTGACTGTAGAGAAAACTGTTCTCCCTCTGAAATATCTCAAAATTCAGTTTAATCCAAAGGTCAGGGGTCGTGAATGGTGGCATCACTGATACCATTCCGTGAGGTGTAACTCAGATCTCTCCCTAATCGACGAGGCAGAGGCTGTGTCCAATAGAAATGTAGACCTCAGCCAAGAGACCACAAATAGCTAACCCACAATATCATGCATCGCCAGTCCCGTCAAAACCCATAACACAGAACGCTAACCCTAAACCCCCAGCACACCTGCCGCTGTCGCCATCAACATCAATGAAGAAAGAAGCATGTGATAAAAAACCTTATAAATATATCCTACAGAACAGAATGATGTCCTCCCTGCCATCACACACATTGCAGCTGGAGGCGCAGAGAGAAAATACACAAATTGTCAGATAGATAACAGATGAAATAATTAAAGAAGGAACAGTTGAACTGTTAAATCCCGCCTCTTTCATGAACATCAAAGAGTATTTGCTCTATAGCAGCGGGGGGAGGGGGATTTATTTTATCAACCCCCCCCCCTCCACATAACCATGGGCTTTTAATGAAGCTAAATTAGTCCAGGGCTATCACCACTGCATGGGAAGTTTAGCTAAATTCAATTTATTAAGGAAATTTGAAATAAGTAAGTTGGTGGAGGGAAAACATATTAATCAGGAGTATCACTATGAACTACTACACTTACTGTGTGAATATAAAGCCCTTATGAAGCCCTTATGAAACCATAATGAAACCCTTATGAAGCCCTTAGGAAGAATTTATGAAGCACATATGAAGCCCTTGTGAAGCACTTATGAAGTGTCATATGTCCCACCCCCCCCCCCGCACCCACGCTCCCTACTGTGGCATCAAGATGTATTCATGTTTCGATAAATTATACATATTATTTCTAGGTTTTCATATCAAAATTCACATGACAGCAGTTTTGAATTGTTGCTGATGATTACAGTATGATTTCTTGTCACCATGTGGTAAGTCAAGTTAACCATCCAATATATGATCTGGTATCTCCAGAAAGCATATGCAGCCTAATTTGCAGTGGGAGACTGTTTGCAACGCAATGAGGCACATGGATGTCAGTGGGATGTCAGTGCGATGTCAGTGGGGAGACAGAAAATAAGATATGGCCTATGGCAAAGTCTTTCTCTATCGTTTCCTCTCTCGTAAGCACACACGCTCTCTCGCTCTCTCTCGCTCTCTGTCTCTCGCTGTCGTTCTCTCTCACTCTCTGTCTCTCTCTCTCTCGCTCTGTCTCTCTCTGTCTCTCCCTGTCTCTCTCTCGCGCTCTCTGTCTCTCACTCTCCGTCTCTCGCTCTCGCTCTCTGTCTCTCTCTCTCTCTCTCTGTCTCTCTCTGTCTTTGTCTCTCTCTCTCGCTCTCTGTCTCTCTCTCTCGCTCTCTCTCTCTGTCTCTCTCTGTCTCTCTCTCTCGCTCTCTGTCTCTCTGTCTCTCTCTCTCTCTCTCTCTGTCTCTCTCTGTCTCTGTCTCTATCTCTCTCTCTCTGTCTCTCTCTGTCTCTGTCTCTCTCTCTCGCTCTCTGTCTCTCTCTCTCTGTCTCTGTCTCTCTCTCTCTCTCTCTGTCTCTCTCTGTCTCTGTCTCTCTCTCTCGCTCTCTGTCTCTCTCTCTCGCTCTCTGTCTTTGTCTCTCTCTGTCTCTCTCTCTGTCTCTGTCTCCCTCTGTCAGATTGGAGAGAGGAGAAGAGCAGCTGGAGAATAGAAGAACAGGTAGCCTGATGATGAATCCCAGTAGATATGAGAGCTGTCACAGCT
>NC_092150.1:83963696-83988696 GCF_045791955.1 Oncorhynchus clarkii lewisi
AGCTCTGCTCTGCTTTTTCCTCCAACACACACTGTGCAGCGCCAAGTGCCCTGCTGCCTGCCTACCATGTCGTTGACTTGATGTCTTCAATGCACTGAAATGACTCCTTGAATACTGGGGTCTGTATTACTTCAATAGATAGCATGTCCTTGAGATAGCTTTCAAAATGGAACCCTGTTCCTTATATGAGTTACGGTCAAATGTAGTGCACTTTGTCAGGTATAGGGTGCCATTTGAGACTCCTGTAATAGTTGGGACAATATCACTTCAGAGCTTTTTCTATTAAATTGTGGATAGAGCGTTGGACTAGTAACAGAAAGGTTGCAAGCTCGAATCCCTGAGCTGACAAGGTAAAAATATGTCGTTCTGCCCCTGAACAAGGCAGTTAACCCTCTGTTCCTAGGTCATCATTGAAAATAAGATTTTGTTCTTACTTAACTGACTTGCCTAGTTAAATAAAGTTAAAATACATTTTAAAATAAATAAAAAATATATTTTTCTAAGATAGTATATACATATTCTTGAGATGTCACGAGTATCTGAGAGAAACATTGGGATCGTGATTTATTCACCTGAAATATTCACTATGTGCCAGGTTTCAGAACTATTGCCAAGATAAGTAGCAATATCGTGACTTGAGTCTGAAACCTGCCTCTGAATCCTACATCACACCGTCACGTCTCACATGGCATGGATAAGCAGCAGAAAAGTGCACTAGGGAATCGGAATATGAGTAACAGACAGTAGGGAATGGGACTGTCTGTGTCTGTGTCTAGGAAACTGTGGCGCCATGGTGACTAAGCTCCTTAGACAGACAGACAGACAGACAGACAGACAGACAGACAGACAGACAGACAGACAGACAGACAGACAGACAGACATTCAGTCTTTGTCAGACAGACCTCACATACAAAGTATTGGTTGACAGAGCACAGAGCAAAGAACCAACACAAGAGACAGTCAGTATGATCTCATGCAGCCCTATTGAAAAGCCGCTGTCTGTACTGCAGGTATCCAAGATGATAACTTGCAGACAAAGAGCTAAAAGCTCAAAAGCACAACTTGACGCACATTTTCCAATGTACCCTGATATCCTGCTATGCGCCTGTTGGTTTCAGTGACTGTGCCTTTCTCTCCCTCCCTCTTTGTGCCTTTATAACATTCAGACCTTGACTTTGAGAAAAGCCAACATTTATCACCCATAAAAAGTGACATTTATCACCCGTATAAAGTTACATGTATCACCCATATAAAGTTACATGTATCACCCATATAAAGTTACATTCATCACCCATATAAAGTGACATTTATCACCCATATAAACTGACATTTATCACCTCTATAAAGTGACATTTATCACCCATATAAAGTGATATTTATCATCCCTTTAAAGTGTCATTTATCACCTCTATGAACTGACATTTATCACCCATATAAAGTGACATTTATCACCTCTATAAACTGACATTTATCACCCATATAAAGTGACATTTATCACCCCTTTAAAGTGTCATTTATCACCTCTATAAACTGACTTTTATCACCCCTATAAAGTGACATGTATCACCTCTATAAACTGACATTTATCACCTCTATAAAGTTAAATTTATCACCCATATAAAGTGACATTTATCACCAGTATAAAGTGACATTTATCACCGGTATAAAGTGACATTTATCACTGGTATAAAGTGACATTTATCACCCATATAAAGTGACATTCATCACCGGTATTTGTATGCTAGATTTCACCTTGGCTTCATCTGCCATTTGCACCAAAGAGGGGACAGATGTAGTGTGTAGTGAGGGTGATATCTCACCTCCTGTCAGACAGACAGACAGACAGACAGACAGACAGACATTCAGTCTTTGTCAGACAGACCTCACATACAAAGTATTGGTTGACAGAGCACAGAACAAAGAACCAACACAAGAGACAGTATGATCTCATGCAGCCCTATTGAAAAGCCGCTGTCTGTACTGCAGGTATCCAAGATGATAACTTGCAGACAAAGAGCTAAAAGCTCAAAAGCACAACTTGACGCACATTATCCAATGTACCCTGATATCCTGCTATGTGCCTGTTGGTTTCAGTGACTGTGCCTTTCTCTCCCTCCCTCTTTGTGCCTTTATAACATTCAGACCGTGACTTTGAGAAAAGCCAACATTTATCACCCATATAAAGTGACATTCATCACCCATATAAAGTGACATATATCACCCATATAAAGTGACATATATCACCCATATAAAGTGACATGTATCACCCATATAAAGTGACATATCACCCCTATAAAGTGACATTTATCACCCCTATAAAGTGACATTTATCACCCATATAAAGTGACATATATCACCCATATAAAGTGACATTTATCACCTCTATAAAGTTACATTCATCACCCATATAAAGTGACATATATCACCCATATAAAGTGACATTTATCACCTCTATAAAGTGACATTTATCACCCATATAAAGTGACATATATCACCCATATAAAGTGACATTTATCACCTCTATAAAGTGACATTTATCACCCATATAAAGTGACATTTATCACCTCTATAAAGTGACATTCATCACCCATATAAAGTGACATATATCACCCATATAAAGTGACATTTATCACCCATATAAAGTGACATATATCACCCATATAAAGTGACATGTATCACCCATATAAAGTGACATATCACCCCTATAAAGTGACATTTATCACCCCTATAAAGTGACATTTATCACCCATATAAAGTGACATATATCACCCATATAAAGTGACATTTATCACCTCTATAAAGTTACATTCATCACCCATATAAAGTGACATATATCACCCATATAAAGTGACATTTATCACCCCTATACAGTGACATTTATCACCCATATAAAGTGACATATATCACCCATATAAAGTGACATTTATCACCCATATAAAGTGACATTTATCACCCATATAAAGTTACATTTATCACCGGTATGAAGTGACATTTATCACCCATATAAACTGACATTTATCACCTGTATAAAGTGACATTTATCACCCAAATAAACTGACATTTATCACCGGTATAAAGTGACATTTATAACCCCTATAAAGTGACATTTATCACCACTATAAAGTGACATTTATCACCCATATAAACTGACATTTATCACCCATATAAACTGACATTTATCACCTCTATAAACTGACATTTATCACCCCTATAAAGTGACATTTATCACCGGTATAAAGTGACATTTATAACCCCTATAAAGTGACATATATCACCGGTATAAAGTGACATTTATCACCCCTATAAAGTGACATTTATCACCCCTATAAATTGTCATTTATCACCCGTATAAATATACATTTGTCACCGGTATAAAGTGACATTCATCACCGGTATAAAGTGACATTTATCACCGGTATAAAGTGACATTTATCACTGGTATAAAGTGACATTTATCACCCATATAAAGTGACATTCATCACCGGTATTTGTATGCTAGATTCCACCTTGGCTTCATCTGCCATTTGCACCAAAGAGGGGACAGATGTAGTGTGTAGTGAGGGTGATATCTCACCTCCTGTCAGACAGACAGACAGACAGACAGACAGACATTCAGTCTTTGTCAGACATTCAGTCTTTGTCAGACAGACCTCACATACAAAGTATTGGTTGACAGAGCACAGAACAAAGAACCAACACAAGAGACAGTATGATCTCATGCAGCCCAATTGAAAAGCCGCTGTCTGTACTGCAGGTATCCAAGATGATAACTTGCAGACAAAGAGCTAAAAGCTCAAAAGCACAACTTGACGCACATTATCCAATGTACCCTGATATCCTGCTATGTGCCTGTTGGTTTCAGTGACTGTGCCTTTCTCTCCCTCCCTCTTTGTGCCTTTATAACATTCAGACCGTGACTTTGAGAAAAGCCAACATTTATCACCCATATAAACTGACATATATCACCCATATAAAGTGACATTTATCACCCCTATAAAGTTACATTTATCACCCATATAAAGTTACATTTATCACCCATATAAAGTGACATTTATCACCGGTATGAAGTGACATTTATAACCCATATAAAGTGACATTTATCACCCATATAAACTGACATTTATCACCCAAATAAACTGACATTTATCACCGGTATAAAGTGACATTTATAACCCCTTATAAAGTGACATTTATCACTCCTATAAAGTGACATTTATCACCCATATAAACTGACATTTATCACCCATATAAACTGACATTTATCACCTCTATAAACGGACATTTATCAGCCATATAAAGTGACATTTATCACCGGTATAAAGTGACATTTATCACCCCTTTAAACTGACATTTATCACCTGTATAAAGTGACATTTATCACCCAAATAAACTGACATTTATCACCTGTATAAAGTGACATTTATCACCCAAATAAACTGACATTTATCACTGGTATAAAGTGACATTTATCACCCCTATAAAGTGACATTTATCCCCAGTATAAAGTGACATTTATCACCCATATAAAGTGACATTTATCACCCATATAAACTGACATTTATCACTGGTATAAACTGACATTTATCACCCATATAAACTGACATTTATCACCGGTATAAAGTAACATTTATCACCCATATAAAGTGACATTTATCACCCATATAAAGTTACATTTATCACCCATATTAAGTGACATTTATCACCCCTATGAAGTGACATTTATCACCCCTATAGTGACATTTATCACCCCTATAAAGTGACATTTATCACACCTATAAAGTGACATTTATCACCCATATAAAGTGAGATTCATCACCCATATAAAGTGACATTTATCACCCATATAACGTGACATTTATCACCCATATAAAGTGACATTTATCACCCATATAAAGTGACATTTATCACCCATATAAAGTGACATTTATCACCCCTATAAAGTGACATGTATCACCCCTATAAAGTTACATTTATCACCGGTATAAAGTGACAGTTATCGCCCATATAAAGTGACATCTATCACCCCTATAAAGTGACATTTATCACCCATATAAACTGACATTTATCACCCCTATAAACTGACATTTATCACCCATATAAACTTACATTTATCACCCCTATAAATTGACATTTATCACCCATATAAAGTGACATTTATCACCCATATAAAGTGACATTTATCACCCATATAAAGTGACATTTATCACCCCTATAAAGTGACATGTATCACCCCTATAAAGTGACATTTATCACCGGTATAAAGTGACATTTATCACCCATATAAAGTGACATCTATCACCCCTATAAAGTGACATTTATCACCCATATAAACTGACATTTATCACCCCTATAAACTGACATTTATCACCCATATAAACTTATATTTATCACCCCTATAAAGTGACATCTATCACCCCTATAAAGTGACATTTATCACCCATATAAACTGACATTTATCACCCCTATAAAGTGACATTTATCACCCCTATAAAGTTACATTTATCACCCATATAAACTGACATTTATCACCCATATAAACTGACATTTATCACCCATATAAACTGACATTTATCACCGGTATAAAGTGACATTCATCACCGGTATAAATTGACTTTTATCACCTCTATAAAGTACCATTTATCACCCATATAAAGTGACATTCATCACCGGTATTTGTATGCTAGATTCCACCTTGGCTTCATCTGCCATTTCCACCAAAGAGGGGACCGATGTAGTGTGTAGTGAGGGGGGAGATGACCTAACCCTATCTCCCCTCCTGTCTCGTCCATGCTGTGAAGACATCTCATAACATCAGATATAACCTCTTGTTATAAGTCCCAGTAAATGCAGTGCAACCGCCACACCAATGGTATGTGTTCAACCCATTGTTCTGCCAAGGAAATCAAGTAAGCACCATGAAGACATGTCACTCCAGCCGCAGGGAGAGATCCTGTAGAGAAGGGTTCACACAACTTTTTCACTCTTCATCTACACTGATTGAAGTGGATTTAATAGATGACATGAATAAGAGATCGTAGCTTTCACCTGAATTCACGTGGTCAGTCTGTCATGGAAAGAGCACTCAGTGATTTTAGAAATTACATTTAATTTTGATACTTAAGTATATTTAAAACTTTTAATACTTTTAATACTTAATACAATTAATACTTAATAATTGAATCATTTTAGACTTTAACTCAAGTAATATTTTACTGGGTGACTCACTTTTACTAGAGTAATTTTCTATTAGAAAAGGTATCTTTCTGGTCCTCTTTCTATTAAGGTCTGATAACCGACAACGACTAGACAGCCTATAGGGAGGAGGTCAGAGACCTGGCAGTGTGGTGCCAGGACAACAACCTCTCCCTTAATGTGAAAAAGACAAAGGAGATGATTGTGGACTACAGGAAAAGGAGGACCGAGCACGCCCCTATTCTCATCAACGGGGCTGTAGTGGAGCAGGTTGAGAGCTTCAGGTTCCTTGGTGTCTACATTGCCAACGAACTATAACGGTCCAAACACACCAAGGCAGTCGTGAAGAGGGCACAACAACGCCTATCAAGAGATTTGGCATGGGTCTTCAAATCCTTCAGATCCTCAAAAAGCTCTACAGCTGCACCATCGAAAGCATGGTTGCTTCACCACGTGTTATGGCAACTGCCTGCCCTCGGACTGCAAGGCACTAAAGAGGGTAGTGCGTATAACCCAGTACATCACTGGGGCCAAGCTTCCTGCAATCCAGGACCTCTTTTTTTACCAGGCGGTGTCAGAGAAAGGCCCTAAAAATTGCCAAAGACTCCAGCCACCCTAGTCATAGACTGTTCTCTCTGCTACCGCACGGCAAGCGATACCGGAGCGCCAAGTCTAGGTCCAAGAGGCTCCTTAAAACAGCTTCTACCCCCAATCCATAAGACCGCTGAACACCTAATCCAATGGTCACCTGGACTACTCTCTGTTTATTATCTATGCATAGTCACTTTAACTCTACCTACATGTACATATTATCTCAATTACATTGACTAACCGGTGCCCCCGCACATTGACTCTGTACCGGTACCCCCTTGTATACAGCCTCCACATTGACTCTGTACCGGTACCCCCTGTATATAGTCTCCACATTGACTCTGTACCGGTACCCCTTGTATATAGTCTCCACATTGACTCTGTACCGGTACCCCTTGTATATAGCCTCCACATTGACTCTGTACCAGTACCCCTTGTATATAGCCTCCACATTGACTCTGTACCGGTACCCCTTGTATATAGTCTCCACATTGACTCTGTACCGGTACCCCTTGTATATAGCCTCCACATTGACTTTGTACCGGTACCCCTTGTATATAGCCTCCACATTGACTCTGTACCGGTACCCCTTGTATATAGCCTCCACATTGACTTTGTACCGGAACCCCCTGTATATAGTCTCCACATTGACTCTGTACCGGCACCCCCTGTATATAGCCTCCACATTGACTCTGTACCGGTACCCCCTGTATATAGCCTCCACATTGACTTTGTACCGGTACCCTTTGTATATAGCCTCCACATTGACTCTGTACCGGTACCCCTTGTATATAGCCTCCACATTGACTCTGTACCGGTACCCCTTGTATATAGCCTCCACATTGACTCTGTACCGGTACCCCTTGTATATAGCCTCCACATTGACTTTGTACCGGTACCCCTTGTATATAGCCTCCACATTGACTCTGTACCGGTACCCCCTGTATATAGCCTCCACATTGACTCTGTACCAGTACCCCCTGTATATAGCCTCCACATTGACTTTGTACCGGTACCCCTTGTATATAGCCTCCACATTGACTCTGTACCAGTACCCCCTGTATATAGCCTCCACATTGACTTTGTACCGGTACCCCTTGTATATAGCCTCCACATTGACTTTGTACCGGTACCCCTTGTATATAGCCTCCACATTGACTCTGTACCAGTACCCCCTGTATATAGCCTCCACATTGACTTTGTACCGGTACCCCTTGTATATAGCCTCCACATTGACTCTGTACCAGTACCCCCTGTATATAGCCTCCACATTGACTTTGTACCGGTACCCCTTGTATATAGCCTCCACATTGACTTTGTACCGGTACCCCTTGTATATAGCCTTGTTACTGTTATTTTATTGTTGCTCTTAAATTATTTGTTATTTTTCTTTTTTTTAAATATTTTATTTTTTACTCATTTAAAAAAAAAAATCTTAACACTTGATTGGATTTGATTTAGTTTTGCTCAAGTATGACAATCAGGTACTTTTTCCACCACTGGTAACATGGATAACATTGCAAAGTAGCTGTGCTATGAAAAAAAGGAAGATACCTGTTGTCTGCTCTTTTACTCAAACACACACACACACACACACACACACACACACACACACACACACACACACACACACACACACACACACACACACACACAAACACACATATATCCCCCCCATAGCTGCCCACACAATCATCCACATCATGGGCCACACAGCAACATGGTCAGGGGCCAACAGCAACATGGTCAGGGGCCAACCACAGCAACATGGTCAGGGGCCAACCACAGCAACATGGCTAGGGGCCACACAGCAACATGATCAGGGGCCAACCACAGCAACATGGTCAGGGGCCAACCACAGCAACATGGCTAGGGGCCACACAGCAGCATGGTCAGGGGCCAACCACAATAACATGGCTAGGGGCCACACAGCCACATGGACAGGGGCCACACATCAACATGGCCAAGGGCCACACAGCAACCAGGTCAGGGGCCAACCACAGCAACATGGCTAGGGGCCACACAGCAACATGGTCAGGGGCCAACCACAGTAACATGGTCAGGGGCCAACCACAATAACATGGCCAGGGGCCACACAGCAACATGGTCAGGGGCCAACCACAGCAACATGGCTAGGGGCCACACAGCAACATGGTCAGGGGCCAACCACAATAACATGGCCAGGGGCCACACAGCAACATGGTCAGGGGCCAACCACAATAACATGGCCAGGGGCCAACCACAGCAACATGGTCAGGGGCCAACTACAGCAAGATGGTCAGGGGCCAACCACAGCAACATGGTCAGGGGCCAACCACAGTAACATGGTCAGGGGCCAACCACAGTAACATGGTCAGGGGCCAACCACAGCAACATGGTCAGGGGCCAACCACAGCAACATGGTCAGGGGCCAACCACAGCAACATGGTCAGGGGCCAACCACAGTAACATGGTCAGGGGCCAACCACAGTAAAATGGACACCAGCTAAATTAGTGGGGCCGGGACGATACCAGCATCGCTATATTTTTTTCCATGGCAAAAATGAAAACACAAAGCTGTTCAAATTCTTTGTTCCTTTAAAAACCTGCTGTATGCAACATATGGAGTACTGGAGCTTGGAAAATAACACATGACTCTGGATGACATCATAATGATGTTTATTTCACACATTTTCCTAAAGAAACTAAAACTGGTTTGTGTTTTGATTCCTTTATACTGGTATCGTCCCGGCCCTGGGAATGAGGCCGACAGGCACACACAATATTAATTACCCCCCCCCCCCCCCCCCCCCCCCCCCCCCCCCCCCCAGCCATGATTGTATCCAACTCCTCACGCATGTTTTATTAACATACCTCTTATCACTCTCTCTCCGTAGGGTGGATGATGAATGGAAGAACAGGGAGCATGGAGTGTGTCTGTATGTGTGTGTGTGTGTGTGTGTGTGTGTGTGTGTGTGTGTGTGCGCGCCTGCATGCGTTTACTGCTGAACTCCATGGCTCCTAGTGATTCATCATGTGTGTGTAAAAGTGTGTGTATGTACTGGTAAACAGATTGTGAGCATTTATACCTATACAGATCAGGTTGAGGCCCCCGTCAGATCCTAGCACTGTGGGAGATCTGATCACTGTGAACAACGAGAGAAGTCACGGCCCACTCTGCCTGGTCCTGCTAAAGGTGTGATGAAAATAGCTGATCAGCACAGTCTGCCCTGACCAGCCTTATTAATAAAGCACAGTCTGCCCTGACCAGCCTTATTAATGAAGCACAGTCTGCCCTGACCAGCCCTATTAACGAAGCACAGTCTGCCCTGACCAGCCATATTAACGAAGCACAGTCTGCCCTGACCAGCCCTATTAATGAAGCACAGTCTGCCCTGACCAGCCTTATTAATGTAGCACAGTCTGCCCTGATCAGCCCTATTAATGAAGCACAGTCTGCCCTGACCAGCCTTATTAATGAAGCACAGTCTGCCCTGACCAGCCTTATTAATGCAGCACAGTCTGCCCTGACCAGCCTTATTAATGCAGCACAGTCTGCCCTGACCAGCCTTATTAATGCAGCACAGTCTGCCCTGACCAGCCTTATTAATGCAGCACAGTCTGCCCTGACCAGCCATATTAATGCAGCACAGTCTGCCCTGACCAGCCTTATTAATGAAGCGCAGTCTGCCCTGACCAGCCTTATTAATGAAGCACAGTCTGCCCTGACCAGCCTTATTAATGAAGCACAGTCTGCCCTGACCAGCCCTATTCATGCAGCACAGTCTGCCCTGACCAGCCCTATTCATGTAGCACAGTCTGCCCTGAACAGCCCTATTCATGCAGCACAGTCTGCCCTGACCAGCCCTATTCATGCAGCACAGTCTGCCCTGACCAGCCCTATTCATGCAGCACAGTGTGCCCTGACCAGCCCTATTAATGCAGCACAGGATGTGATTTAAAACCAACAACAACAGCCCAGTGTGCCCTTACCAACCGCTCTTAGTAAAGACTCAACTGTCGAACTCTAACATTGTTCAGAATGACAGACTTTTAGACCTGGTAATAGTGTGCTATCTACAGTGTGTGTCTTCCTCTTCCTCTTATCATCTCTACCTGCCTCAGGGTTCAGGGTATCAACCTGTGTAATAAAGGTTGTACTGAAGGAGTGTGCCAGTACCTGTGGGGGAGATGCAAAATACATGCAGATTTCAAAGGAAGGTATAACGTAGCAGTGTAACTAGCTCCAAGAGAAACCTCAACATTGCGCCCCCAAGCTATATAGCCCACCCCAAGAGAAACTTAGAACTGCACCCCAAGGGTAGCTACAGCGTTTCACCTCTATCATGTGGGTTAGGCAGGAAAAACGGATTTTGTTACATGTGCATAATCCTAAATTGAATTTCCAGTAAAATACACTGTTTAGAAAGATAATATAATGCTTATTGAATGTAATTACTGGCAAAGTTATTGATTTGTCATGTTGACATTTCAGCTAGGTTTGGATTATAGATTATTCCAGTGAGAAGTATGATTAAAGAACAACTATGAGGAAAACATACTGAATCCATGTTTGACAAGATCATTGACATCAAAAATTATACTTTATGCTTATTTTCCTGAATTATACGTTTTCTATATTTTAATTTATGTCATACAGCCTGGTGATGATGTCTATGTGCTGTGTCGCAGAGATGTGATTTATTGTGTCTAATAAGATTAGAAGGTCACACACACATGCATGCTCACACACACACACACACACACACACACACACACACACACACACACACACACACACACACACACACACACACACACACACACACACACACATCCACAAAAGAAGGTGAAGTTATTGTCAGGACAATCCATCTGCATTTGGTTTTAATACAACTAACATGTAGCGCATAACTGAAGTCACATTCCATCTGTATTCTATATTCTGTATTCAATATTCTGTAAGCGTCATTATGTTGGGATAGAGATAGCAGCAGATGATATGGAGATGATTTGATGCTGTCAGTTCCATGTATTAAACAGATCCCTTTGTGCCTTATGGACCTTTCCTAGGTACGTCCCCATGTGGTTATCTATCTCTTCTGTCAGTCTTATTCGTCTGAAATTCCATGAGCAGAATACCGTAGTGGAATTCAGAACACACATGGTGATAGGAGAGAGAGAGAGAGAGAGAGAGAGAGAGAGAGAGCAAGAGAGAGAAAGAGAGAGAGACAGAGAGAGAGAGAGACAGAGAGAGACAGAGAGAGAGAGAGACAGAGACAGAGACAGAGAGAGACAGAGACAGAGAGAGACAGAGACAGAGACAGAGGCGGCTAAGACAACACAGCTACTTGATGATGAAAGATTTACAAATCTTTCATCATCATCATCGGGGGAGATGGTGGCGAAAAACATGGGAGAGATACAGTACATTGACATTTGAGTTGGACTTCCTCTTCGGCTGACAGCTCAGACAGAACCCTACTATGAAAAAAATGAACATGATGAGATCTCCGCTAGGTTTAAAGAAATGTATTAGCAGATGTGTGCCCGTAACATAAGTCCATTACTTATATGGCTTGTTCCGTGTGCATGGGAAAGCTAGACGCACAAAGGTTGAGTCTGGGATGTACCAATAGCATGGGAGAGCTCTAGACGCACAGAGGTTGAGTCTGGGATGTACCAATAGCATGGGAGAGCTCTAGACGCACAGAGGTTGAGTCTGGGATGTACCAATAGCATGGGAGAGCTCTAGACGCACAGAGGTTGAGTCTGGGATGTACCAGTAGCATGGGAAAGCTCTAGACACACAGAGGTTGAGTCTGGGATGTACCAATAGCATGGGAGAGCTCTAGACGCACAGAGGTTGAGTCTGGGATGCACCAATAGCATGGGAAAGATCTAGACGCACAGAGGTTGAGTCTGGGATGTACCAATAGCATGGGAGAGCTCTAGACGCACAGAGGTTGAGTCTGGGAAGTACCAATAGCATGAGAGTGCTCTAGACGCACAGAGGTTGAGTCTGGGATGTACCAATAGCATGAGAGTGCTCTAGACGCACAGAGGTTGAGTCTGGGATGTACCAATAGCATGGGAGAGCTGTAGACGCACAGAGGTTGAGTCTGGGATGCACCAATAGCATGGGAGAGCTCTAGACGCACAGAGGTTGAGTCTGGGATGTACCAATAGCATGGGAGAGCTCTAGACGCACAGAGGTTGAGTCTGGGATGTACCAATACTGGAGACAACTGCTATATATATATATATATATATAAAACCTCCAGATTGTCATGTCAGTCCATTTACCATCTCTCTCAAGTCAATTCAAAGGGCTTTATTGACATGGGAAACGTATGTTTACATTGCCAAGGGGCTTTATTGACATGGGAAACGTATGTTTACATTGCCAAAGGGCTTTATTGACATGGGAAACGTATGTTTACATTGCCAAAGGGCTTTATTGACATGGGAAACGTATGTTTACATTGCCAAGGGGCTTTATTGACATGGGAAACGTATGTTTACATTGCCAAGGGGCTTTATTGACATGGGAAACGTATGTTTACATTGCCAAGGGGCTTTATTGACATGGGAAACGTATGTTTACATTGCCAAAGGGCTTTATTGACATGGGAAACGTATGTTTACATTGCCAAAGGGCTTTATTGACATGGGAAACGTATGTTTACATTGCCAAGGGGCTTTATTGCCATGGGAAACGTATGTTTACATTGCCAAGGGGCTTTATTGACATGGGAAACGTATGTTTACATTGCCAAGGGGCTTTATTGACATGGGAAACGTATGTTTACATTGTCAAAGGGCTTTATTGACATGGGAAACGTATGTTTACATTGCCAAGGGCTTTATTGACATGGGAAACGTATGTTTACATTGCCAAGGGGCTTTATTGACATGGGAAACGTATGTTTACATTGCCAAAGGGCTTTATTGACATGGGAAACATATGTTTACATTGCCAAGGGGCTTTATTGACATGGGAAACGTATGTTTACATTGCCAAGGGGCTTTATTGACATGGGAAACGTATGTTTACATTGCCAAGGGGCTTTATTGACATGGGAAACGTATGTTTACATTGCCAAGGGGCTTTATTGCCATGGGAAACGTATGTTTACATTGCCAAGGGGCTTTATTGACATGGGAAACGTATGTTTACATTGCCAAAGGGCTTTATTGACATGGGAAACGTATGTTTACATTGCCAAGGGCTTTATTGCCATGGGAAACGTATGTTTACATTGCCAAGGGGCTTTATTGCCATGGGAAACGTATGTTTACATTGCCAAGGGGCTTTATTGCCATGGGAAACGTATGTTTACATTGCCAAGGGGCTTTATTGCCATGGGAAACGTATGTTTACATTGCCAAGGGGCTTTATTGACATGGGAAACGTATGTTTACATTGCCAAAGCAAGTGAAATGGATAAACAAAAGTGAAATAAACAATAAAAAGTGAACAGTAAATATATCATTCACACAAGTTCCAAATAATAGAGACATTTCAAATGTCATATTATGTCTATGTACAGTGTTGTAACGATGTGCAAATAGTTCAAGTACAAAAGGGAGAATAAGTAAAGATAAATATGGGTTGTATTTACAATGGTGTTTGTTCTTCACTGGTTGAACTTTTCTTATGGTAACACTTCACAAATCTTGCTGCTGTGATGGCACACTGTGGTATTTCACTTTGGTATATTGAGTTTATCAAAATTGGGTTTGTTTTCCAATTTTTTGTGGGTCTGTGGAATCTGAGGGAAATATGTATTTCTAAAATGGTCATACATTTGGCAGGAGGTTAGGAAGTGCAGCTCAATTTCCACCTCATTTATCTCTCTGTGTCCCCATCTCCGTGCTCAGAGCATGCTGTAGGCTCATATCACATCACATGACTGCTGTGTTGCAGCTGATACTGAGGACATGGAGCACACGGAGCACACTGAGGACACTGAGAATACAGAGGATACAGAGGATAGTGAGGACACTGAGGACACTGAGAATACAGAGGACACTGAGGACACTGAGAATACAGAGGATACAGAGGACACTGAGGACACTGAGGATACAGAGGACACTGGGGACACTGAGGATACAAAGGACACTGAGAATACAGAGGATACAGAAAATACTGAGGACACTGAGAATACAGAGGATACAGAGAATACTGAGGACACTGAGGATAGTGAGGACACTGAGGACACTGAGGATACAGAGGACACTGAGGACACTGAGGATACAGAGAACACTGAGAATACAGAGGAAACAGAGAACACCGAGGACACTGAGGATAGTGAGGACACTGAGGACACGTATGATAGTGAGAATACAGAGGATACTGAGGACACTGAGGATACTAAGGACACTGAGGACACTGAGAATACAGAGGATACAGAGGATACTGAGGACACTGAGGATACTAAGGACACTGAGAATACAGAGGATACAGACACTGAGGACACAGGATAGTGAGGACACTGAGGACACTGAGGATACTGAGGACACTGAGGACACTGAGAATACAGAGGATACAGAGGATACTGAGGATACTGAGGACTATGAGACAACTGAGGATAGTGAAGATACTTTCAATCCACTAAAAAATTAACATCAGACTACTGGACATTATGAACTCCGGTGTAATACTAACGATGATTGACATGGATGCTGTGTTGTAGTGCAGCAGGCCTATGCACTGTGCTCTAACAGACGACATAACCAACATCAACACAGTCATAACTCTCTGGTCTCATGTCCTATTAGGTGCTTGAGCAGAGTGTAATCCCTTTATGAACTAACCAGCTCTGTCACATACGAACTAGGATGTCATGTAGAGCCGTCATAGATCAGTGACATCATCTCCCTCGTCAGTCAACAGTACAGAGAGCAGAGCTGTGAAGTTCAAAGCCTTCAGGCCATCTTGATAAAACCCGAGACCATCCACAGTCTCACATGCAGGAGACACACACACAAGCAGGCAAACACACACACACACACACGAAGGCAGGCACACACATGCAGGCACACACACGCAGGAGACACAGACATGCATGCAAACACACACACACATGCAGGCAAACACACACACACAAACACATGCAAAGACACACGCACGCACACGCACATTGTGATAAACAGATGTTAATTGACAGTTTAACTACAGTTTAACTACATGCATGTATGCAGTACAGTATAGAGTATATTTGTCTCTTTGCCAGTCTGGTCATTGTAAAGAAACAGACTAAAGGTACAATATTAGTTAGAACACTACTTCATACTGTTACAGTCATACACGTAAACACTGTTGAAAACCAATAAATACATTTCCAACATTGTCCTGAGATCATTTCAATTAAGTTGAAATTGCAGTTGCTCTGTGGTTGGTGCAACAACTGCATTTGAGTGCACCTGCCTGAGTGCACCTGTCTGAGTGGGCTTGTGTGAGTCCTGTCTGAGTGGGCCTGTCTGAGTGGGCCTGTCTGAGTTGGCCGGTCTGAGTGGGCCTGTCTGAGTGGGCCTGTCTGAGTGGGCCTGTCTGAGTCCTGTCAGAGTGGGCCTGTGTGAGTCCTGTCTGAGTGGAACTGTGTGAGGCTGAGTGAGCCTGGCTGAGTGAGCCTGTCTGAGTCCTGTCAGAGTGGAACTGTGTGAGGCTGAGTGAGCCTGTCTGAGTCCTGTCTGAGTGAGCCTGTCTGAGTCCTGTCTGAGTGAGCCTGTCTGAGTCCTGTCTGAGTGGGCCTGTCTGAGTCCTGTCTGAGTGGGCCTGTCTGAGTCCTGTCAGAGTGGGCCTGTCTGAGTCCTGTCTGAGTGGGCCTGTCTGAGTGGGCCTGTCTGAGTCCTGTCTGAGTGGGCCTGTCTGAGTGGGCCTGTCTGAGTCCTGTCAGAGTGGGCCTGTCTGAGTCCTGTCTGAGTGAGCCTGTCTGAGTGGGCCTGTCTGAGTCCTGTCTGAGTGGGCCTGTCTGAGTGGGCCTGTCTGAGTCCTGTCTGAGTGAGCCTGTCTGAGTCCTGTCTGAGTGAGCCTGTCTGAGTGGGCCTGTCTGAGTCCTGTCTGAGTGAGCCTGTGCAGCAGAAGAAAAGTGTTGAAAGCGGAAGGTTTTTAGTATCTTCACAAATGAATGGGAATTTAAAAAGTCCCTGCAGGGGAATATCCTGGCTTTCATTTGAGATCCCAGAAGAATGAGATCAAGTTAAATCTAAACATAGCTGAAGCGCTGCTTAAGATGTGATAATGGAAGGTTCAAGCCTCCGGGTCATTAAATAATTATCATATTCCGTATGTTTAAAAAGTATGTTTTAACAGCCCTAAATTTGACTTGGAATAAAAATGATAATATCATGCTGCAGCTCGTGGGCTGGCTTGGTACAGCACATACTGGACTACATTCATGCATCTAGTTAAACAGTCAATTTAAATAGGTTAATCCCAGTTAAAGTAACATAAATGGATCAGTGTGTGTGTGTGTGTGTGTGTGTGTGTGTGTGTGTGTGTGTGTGTACTGTATATGTGTGTCAGTTGCATAAATGAATCAGGGACAACAGTCTGTTTCCAGCCCCAGTGGGTTCTGATGAGAGACCATAAGGCTAACCCTCCAAATCACATATCCTCAGTAACCCTGTGACCTCTGTCTGTCTGTCTGTCTGTCTGTCTCTCTGTCTGTCTGTCTGTCTGTCTGTCTGTCTGTCTGTCTGTCTGTCTATCTGTCTGTCTGTCTGTCTGTCTGTCCTCTCTTTCTCTGTCTATCTGTCAGTCTCTCTGTCTCTGATCTCTCTCTCTGCATAGAATGCCCTTCTTGCCTTGTCTCTCAGATCGTTCACAGCTTTGTGGAATTTACCTGTGGCGATGATGTTTAGGCCAAGGAATGTATTGTTTTTGTGTGCTCTAGGGCAACAGTTTCTACATAGGAGGGACTGAGGTGAGACAGGGGAGGGACTGAGGTGAGACAGGGGAGGGATGGAGCTGAGACAGGGGAGGGACGGAGGTGAGACAGGGGAGGGACGGAGGTGAGACAGGGGAGGGGCAGAGAGGCAGGGGCTGCTGAGGTAGGGGCTGAGGCAGGGGCTGAGGTAGGGGCTGAGGCAGGGGGTGGGAGGCAGGGGCTGAAGTAGGGGCTGAGGCAGGGGGTGGGAGGCAGGGGCTGAGGTAGGGGCTGAGGCAGGGGCTGAGGCAGGGGCTGAGGTAGGGGCTGAGGCAGGGGGTGGGAGGCAGGGGCTGAGGCAGGGGATGAGGCAGGGGCTGATGTAGGGGATTAGGTAGGGGATGAGGTAAGGGATTAGGTAGGGGCTGAGGTAGGGGCTGAGGTAGGGGCTGAGGCAGGGGCTGAGGCAGGGGGTGGGAGGCAGGGGCTGAGGCAGGGGCTGAGGCAGGGGGTGGGAGGCAGGGGCTGAGGCAGGGGGTGGGAGGCAGGGGCTGAGGCAGGGGCTGAGGCAGGGGGTGGGAGGCAGGGGCTGAGGCAGGGGCTGAGGCAGGGGTGAGAGCAAAGGGCAGCCTCACCCTGAGTCTGGGAGATGTTAGACCTGATGGGGGAGGGGGGAAAAGAAGGGAGAAGGTGGACCAGGGGCCGTGCCAGCAGCCAGGAAACCATAGAGACAGACAGATGGTGCGCTGCCAAACTGGCATTTTTAAATGAGAGCTTAAAACAAAACATCATCAGCCTCCCTACCTCCCTGGCAGGGGAGTAAGGAGTAGCACAGCAGACCAGATGCCAGTGACAGTGTGATAGTGTGGAGGAGAAGGTAGTAATGAGGAGGTCTCCACAATGGAGTGTGTATGTATGTGCGCGTGCGTGCGTATGTGTATGTCGGATTGTGTGTGTGCACCTGATCGATACACAGGAGGAGGGAAGGTGGGAAGATGGAAGCCTGAATCTCCAGTACTCTGGAGAGGGTGTAACAGCATGGTCTAGCCAGGCCCTTTCACTGTCACACGCACGCACGCACGCACACACACACACGCACACACACACACACACACACACACGCGCACGCACACACACACACACACACCGCCAGACAATTAGTTAACAATCGGCGAGGAGATGGTAAATAAGATGAGGTACAATCTCCCAACAGGGCTTTTTTTTACAGATCATTTTACAAAAGGGCTTTTGTCTACAGATAATATTACAACAGTAAATAAATGACATTCTATCCACCTTCTATCCAACCGTTTTTAATTTTATTTTGTGATAAAATATGAATAAATACTAATTCAAAATAAACAATAGTCTAATGCTCATCATAACAACAGTGTAGCTACTGTAACAACTGTACGAGGTTACGATAAACAGAACAGAAAACCATTCAGCCGGTATTAAGCGTAGCTTCTTCATGCTACAATGACACATACGACATCCCAGCGTGCTCTCTGAAGCCTTTTCTGAGGCATTAGGCCCCAGACGGGAGATCCCTTGATCGGGGCTGACAGGAAGCGTGAAGGGCTGGAGTGGAGGGTGGGAGGGTTGGAGACGGAGCGTATTGTTTAAGTGACAGGTTTGGAAAACAAACAAATGGAGAAGGGGGTTAGGGTTAGGGGATGGAATGGAGAAGGGGGTTAGGGTTAGGGGATGGAATGGAGAAGGGGGTTAGGGTTAGGGGATGGTGAAGGGGGTTAGGGTTAGGGGATGGTGAAGGGGGTTAGGGTTAGGGGATGGTGAAGGGGGTTAGGGTTAGGGGATGGTGAAGGGGGTTAGGGTTAGGGGATGGGATGGTGAAGGGGGTTAGGGTTAGGGGATGGGATGGTGAAGGGGGTTAGGGTTAGAGGATGGGATGGTGAAGGGGGTTAGGGTTAGGGGATGGTGAAGGGGGTTAGGGTTAGGGGATGGGATGGTGAAGGGGGTTAGGGTTAGGGGATGGGATGGTGAAGGGGGTTAGGGTTAGGGGATGGGATGGTGAAGGGGGTTAGGGTTAGGGGATGGGATGGTGAAGGGGGTTAGGGTTAGGGGATGGTGAAGGGGGTTAGGGTTAGGGGATGGGATGGAGAAGGGGGTTAGGGTTAGGGGATGGGATGGTGAAGGGGGTTAGGGTTAGGGGATGGGATGGTGAAGGGGGTTAGGGTTAGGGGATGGGATGGTGAAGGGGGTTAGGGTTAGGGGATGGTGAAGGGGGTTAGGGTTAGGGGATGGGATGGAGAAGGGGGTTAGGGTTAGGGATGGGATGGAGAAGGGGGTTAGGGTTAGGGGATGGGATGGTGAAGGGGGTTAGGGTTAGGGGGTGGGATGGTGAAGGGGGTTAGGGTTAGGGGATGGGATGGTGAAGGGGGTTAGGGTTAGGGGATGGGATGGAGAAGGGGGTTAGGGTTAGGGGATGGTGAAGGGGGTTAGGGTTAGGGGATGGGATGGAGAAGGGGGTTAGGGTTAGGGGATGGGATGGTGAAGGGTGTTAGGGTTAGGGGATGGGATGGGATGGTGAAGGGGGTTAGGGTTAGGGGATGGTGAAGGGGGTTAGGGTTAGGGGATGGGATGGAGAAGGGGGTTAGGGTTAGGGGATGGGATGGTGAAGGGGGTTAGGGTTAGGGGATGGTGAAGGGGGTTAGGGGATGGGATGGAGAAGGGGGTTAGGGTTAGGGGATGGGATGGGATGGTGAAGGGGGTTAGGGGATGGGATGGTGAAGGGGGTTAGGGTTAGGGGATGGGATGGTGAAGGGTGTTAGGGTTAGGGGATGGGATGGTGAAGGGTGTTAGGGTTAGGGGATGGGATGGGATGGTGAAGGGGGTTAGGGTTAGGGGATGGTGAAGGGGGTTAGGGTTAGGGGATGGGATGGTGAAGGGGGTTAGGGTTAGGGGATGGGATGGTGAAGGGGTTTAGGGTTAGGGGATGGGATGGTGAAGGGGGTTAGGGTTAGGGGATGGGATGGAGAAGGGGGTTAGGGTTAGGGGATGGTGAAGGGGGTTAGGGTTAGGGGATGGGATGGAGAAGGGGGTTAGGGTTAGGGGATGGGATGGTGAAGGGTGTTAGGGTTAGGGGATGGGATGGGATGGTGAAGGGGGTTAGGGTTAGGGGATGGTGAAGGGGGTTAGGGTTAGGGGATGGGATGGAGAAGGGGGTTAGGGTTAGGGGATGGGATGGTGAAGGGGGTTAGGGTTAGGGGATGGTGAAGGGGGTTAGGGGATGGGATGGAGAAGGGGGTTAGGGTTAGGGGATGGGATGGGATGGTGAAGGGGGTTAGGGGATGGGATGGTGAAGGGGGTTAGGGTTAGGGGATGGGATGGTGAAGGGTGTTAGGGTTAGGGGATGGGATGGGATGGTGAAGGGGGTTAGGATTAGGGATGGGATGGTGAAGGGGGTTAGGGTTAGGGGATGGGATGGTGAAGGGGGTTAGGGTTAGAGGATGGGATGGTGAAGGGGGTTAGGGTTAGGGGATGGTGAAGGGGGTTAGGGTTAGGGGATGGGATGGTGAAGGGGGTTAGGGTTAGGGATGGGATGGTGAAGGGGGTTAGGGTTAGGGGATGGGATGGAGAAGGGGGTTAGGGTTAGGGGGTGGGATGGTGAAGGGGGTTAGGGTTAGGGATGGGATGGTGAAGGGGGTTAGGGTTAGGGATGGGATGGTGAAGGGGGTTAGGGTTAGGGGATGGGATGGTGAAGGGGTTTAGGGTTAGGGGATGGGATGGTGAAGGGGGTTAGGGTTAGGGGATGGGATGGTGAAGGCAGTTAGGGTTAGGGATGGGATGGTGAAGGGGGTTAGGGTTAGGGGATGGTGAAGGGGGTTAGGGTTAGGGGATGGAATGGTGAAGGGGGTTAGGGTTAGGGATGGGATGGTGAAGGGGGTTAGGGTTAGGGGATGGGATGGTGAAGGGGGTTAAGGTTAGGGGATGGGATGGTGAAGGGGGTTAGGGTTAGGGGATGGGATGGTGAAGGGGGTTAGGGTTAGGGGAGGATGAATGGGAAGAGGGTTAGGTTTAGGGTTAGGGTTAGGGTTAGGGGGACTCGGGGGGAACAGAACAGACCCAGAGTCTCAGAGGGAATAGAACAGACCCAGAGTCTCAGAGGGAATAGAACAGACCCAGAGTCTCAGAGGGAATAGAACAGACCCAGCGTCTCAGAGGGAATAGAACAGACCCAGAGTCTCAGAGGGAATAGAACAGACCCAGAGTCTCAGAGGGAATAGAACAGACCCAGAGTCTCAGAGGGAATAGAACAGACACAGTCTCAGAGGGAATAGAACAGACCCAGAGTCTCAGAGGGAATAGAACAGACCCAGAGTCTCAGAGGGAATAGAACAGACCCAGCGTCTCAGAGGGAATAGAACAGACCCAGAGTCTCAGAGGGAATAGAACAGACCCAGAGTCTCAGAGGGAATAGAACAGACCCAGAGTCTCAGAGGGAATAGAACAGACCCAGAGTCTCAGAGGGAATAGAACAGACCCAGAGTCTCAGAGGGAATAGAACAGACCCAGCGTCTCAGAGGGAATAGAACAGACCCATAGTCTCAGAGGGAATAGAACAGACCCTGAGTCTCAGAGGGAATAAAACAGACCCAGAGTCAGCTCTGGACAACACTCCTCTCTGCACTCTAGTAAATCGCTTTGACAATTGCAGGGATGACGCCTGTCTTCATTTACCCTAATATTTATCCCCATCCCCCAACCCCCCCTCCCCATCTCTCACTCTCGTGTCCTCCCTCCAGGGTACCTGAGAAACTATATGAAATGCGGGCCCCGGCAGCCATCGGGCCCCAGCAGCCATCGGGCCCCGGCAGCCATCGGGCCCCGGCAGCCATCGGGCACCAGCAGCCATCGGGCCCCAGCAGCCATCATCCCTGTCTGGTTATTGGGTCCCAGCAGCCACCGTCCATGTCTGGTAATTGGGTCCCAGCAGCCATCGTCCCTGTCTGGTAATTGGGTCCCATGTCAACCACCAAATGTAATAACGGTGTTCTGCTGTGCAGGGAGCTAATCTAAATGACATCAGTGTCCTACTTTGGTTTTATGTGTCATAGGTCTGTGATTGTGTGTGTGTGTGTGTGTGTGTGTGTGTGTGTGTGTGTGCATGTGTGTGCGTGTGTTTGTGTGTGTGTGTGTGTGTGTATTATAGCTCTGTGAGAAGCGGCGGCCCAAGGCAAGCCACACTGCAGTCCAGAGAGACAGGCATGGCCACCTTCATTGCAGTGCTAACTTGGAGACCCTGGCGGTGACGGTCCATTACAGGATCAGACGTGTCATATTCAGTGTCGGTCGCTGAACTAAGTTCATAGTGTTTTCAGGTATTTATTGATTTTGCCATATAGTGGTATAGCTAACTACTGGAACTACACATTACTTTTTTTTGCAAAAATAAAATATAATTATTCAAAAAAATATTTAGGCAATAATTTCCTTTCTCTATTGGCATCAGACCTAATTCCCAGTTGAAACATCGCTTTTGTGTTTAATAGGCTAAATTACACATTCTGTTAGCATATGACTCCAAAGTGATTTGTTGTTGCAATTTGAATTCTATGACATTTCTTATTTAGATATGATAATCTTTCACAAAGTAATTTGAATGTAGTGAACAACTTAGTTAATTAAACTACATTTTCCTTAACGGTAGCTTGAGTGTAGTATAACTTATTTCAGTGTGAAGTCATTTGTAGCTTGGAAAACAATGTTTTCAGAGTAGCTTCCAAAACACTGATTATGTTTGACACTGACAGACAAGCTGATGATCCACCATTGGCAAACTTTGAGAAGTAAGAATTGTGTAAGACAAAAAAAGATGAGTCTTTTAATGTAAGAAAATGCATCCCTAGTCCCATCCAGTGTGTGAACTGGGTCAGTGGGTTGTGAAGCTATTGACACAATAATTGTACTAGGGCAAACACAGAGAGATAAGAGCAGTAATTATATGTGAGTTATCATTAAGGCTCCTCTCCAACTCCCCCTTTAGACTTCATGTCATTAAGGCTCCTCTCCAACTCCCCCTTTAGACTTCATGTCATTAAGGCTCCTTTCCAACTCCCCCTTTAGACTTCATGTCATTAAGGCTCCTCTCCAACTCCCCCTTTAGACTTCAAGGCTCCTCTCCAACTCCCCCTTTAGACTTCACATCATTAAGGCTCCTCTCCAACTTCCCCTTTAGACTTCACGTCATTAAGGCTCCTCTCCAACTCCCTTTAGAATTCAAGTCATTAAGGCTCCTCTCCAACTCCCCTTTAGACTTCACGTCATTAAGGCACCTCTCCAACTCCCCTATTAGACTTCACATCATTAAGGCTCCTCTCCAACTCCCCCTTTAGACTTCATGTCATTAAGGCTCCTCTCCAACTCCCCCTTTAGACTTCAAGGCTCCTCTCCAACTCCCCCTTTAGACTTCACATAATAAAGGCTCCTCTCCAACTCCCCTATTAGACTTCACATCATTAAGGCTCCTCTCCAACTCCCCTATTAGACTTCACGTCATTAAGGCTCCTCTCCAACTCCCCTATTAGACTTCACATCATTAAGGCTCCTCTCCAACTCCCCCTTTAGACTTCATGTCATTAAGGCTCCTCTCCAACTCCCCCTTTAGACTTCATGTCATTAAGGCTCCTTTCCAACTCCCCCTTTAGACTTCATGTCATTAAGGCTCCTCTCCAACTCCCCCTTTAGACTTCAAGGCTCCTCTCCAACTCCCCCTTTAGACTTCACATCATTAAGGCTCCTCTCCAACTTCCCCTTTAGACTTCACGTCATTAAGGCTCCTCTCCAACTCCCTTTAGAATTCAAGTCATTAAGGCTCCTCTCCAACTCCCCTTTAGACTTCACGTCATTAAGGCACCTCTCCAACTCCCCTATTAGACTTCACATCATTAAGGCTCCTCTCCAACTCCCCCTTTAGACTTCATGTCATTAAGGCTCCTCTCCAACTCCCCCTTTAGACTTCAAGGCTCCTCTCCAACTCCCCCTTTAGACTTCACATAATAAAGGCTCCTCTCCAACTCCCCTATTAGACTTCACATCATTAAGGCTCCTCTCCAACTCCCCTATTAGACTTCACGTCATTAAGGCTCCTCTCCAACTCCCCTATTAGACTTCACATCATTAAGGCTCCTCTCCAACTCCCCTATTAGACATCACATAATAAAGGCTCCTCTCCAACTCCCCCTTTAGACTTCACATAATAAAGGCTCCTCTCCAACTCACCCTTTAGACTTCACATCATTAAGGCACCTCTCCAACTCCCCTATTAGACTTCACATAATAAAGGCTCCTCTCCAACTCCCCTTTAGACTTCACATAATAAAGGCTCCTCTCCAACTCACCCT
>NC_092150.1:83993696-84006196 GCF_045791955.1 Oncorhynchus clarkii lewisi
CAGCTCAAGGATTCGATCTAGCAACCTTTCGGTTACTGACCCAACACTCTAACCACTAGGCTACCGTGTTATATTTCTACTTATATTACATTGCGTTACTTTGATGAAAACAATCTCAGAAAGTCACTGTTTGTTTGACTGTAGGAGGGAACGAGGCGAGCCACACTCGCTACAAAAGAGGCTACTAATACGTTATCTAATGCATTCAGAAATGATCTTCAACCCGATCAGAAAGATGTATGAATATTGGAGTACATTTCCGGGAATGATTCTAGGAGAGTATAGACTACACCTATAGCCTGGCCCAGGGGCCCTCCGTGATACAAGACAACCATTTATGCACTTGTGAAATGTATGCTTAAAACTGTTGTTTTTATCTACATACAAACAAGAAAATATCGGCCAACCTTTCTGTAATGTCATCCACGAAAATCAATAATTCCATTGGTATGATAACTCATCCTTTGGTATGATAAAACACAAGGTGTCCCAAATTGATAATCCACAACACTGTAGCCAGTGCACTGAACTGGCAATGTAATGCCAGTATCTATACAATGCTTTAATGATAATGTAGAATCCATATGAAAAGGTATACAACAATATGTCTAGACAAGGCTATTTCATGATCATTGATCATTCTGAGAGTCTGCTGTCAGAAGTTCCCTCGCGGTGGGAAAGTTTGACTAATGAAAAAATAAAGGTAGGAATAGGTGCATTTTTTGAAATAAATAACAAATCCCTTTAGCCTATACCAACGTGTCATCCTATAAAATGTATGTTATGTTGCACAGCCTCATATAAGCTAGACCTGTACAGATTTCCTTTCTTAACATTCAAAATCCCCAATGTGAGCAACCACAGCATAGTGATGGACAGCTAGACCACAGCATAGTGATGGACACCTAGACCACAGCATAGTGATGGACAGCTAGACCACAGCATAGTGATGGACACCTAGACCACAGCATAGTGATGGACACCTAGACCACAGCATAGGGATGGACATCTAGACCACAGCATAGGGATGGACATCTAGACCACAGCATAGTGATGGACAGCTAGACCACAGCATAGTGATGGACACCTAGACCACAGCATAGTGATGGACAGCTAGACCACAGCATAGTGATGGACACCTAGACCACAGCATAGTGATGGACAGCTAGACCCCAGCATAGTGATGGACACCTAGACCACAGCATAGTGATGGACTGCTAGACCACAGCATAGTGATGGACACCAAGACCAGAGCTTAGTGATGGACACCTAGACCACAGCATAGTGATGGACACCTAGACCACAGCATAGGGATGGACATCTAGACCACAGCATAGGGATGGACATCTAGACCACAGCATAGTGATGGACAGCTAGACCACAGCATAGTGATGGACACCTAGACCACAGCATAGTGATAGACACCTAGACCACAGCATAGTGATGGACACCTAGACCACAGCATAGGGATGGACACCTAGACCACAGCATAGGGATGGACATCGAGACCACAGCATAGGGATGGACATCTAGACCACAGCATAGTGATGGACAGCTAGACAGCACCTTGGCCACTAGACGGTGAAGCACTATGGGTCTTGCTCTCACAGAAATGATCAATGGCAAAGATCAGAGGTGCAAACTCTATCCATTTCTATAGACAGCAGCTGTCATGACATTTCTCCAAACAACCTTTCTCCACTCGCTTGAGGATTAATGAGGAAACAAGTCGAGATCGGATCATGGACAGACCGTGTGTAACGGTTTTCTTGAGGTGAAGGAGAGGCGGACCAAAACGCAGCGTGGTGGTTATTCATGGTTCTTTAATATAGACACTATACATGAATAAACTAACAAAACAAGAAATGTGGAAAAAAAACAAAACAGCCCTATCTGGTGCAAACACAGAGACAGTAACAATCACCCACAAACACACAGTGAAACCCAGGCTACCTAAGTATGATTCTCAATCAGAGACAACTAATGACACCTGCCTATGATTGAGAAACATACTAGACCGAAACATTGAAATACCCAAATCATAGAAAAACAAACATAGACTGCCCACCCCAACTCACGCCCTGAACATACTAAATAATGACAAAACAAAGGAAATAAAGGTCAGAACGTGACACCGTGCACGGTTGGGAAATATTTTGCACACTTCTGTCGTGTCTTTGATTGGCTGACAGCCGTGTCATTGGATATGCCGGATTAAGTGATATGACATGCTATTCTATAAAATCCTTTCTCAGTAATTAATATTACCTGATTGGGCTAATCATGTACAGGTAATTAACTAGAGAGTCGGATCACCACTAAATAATATTTATAGAGCTGTTATCTTCCGAAAAAACTCTTAACGACCTAGTAATATTTTACATCAATAGCAGTCAATATTAATCGTCACCTTAATTAAGTCTCATCTGAAAGTTGTAAATTCTTGGTTATCTTCACGAACCCTGGCTAACAAGTTGAATCAGCAATACAACATTGGGTTTAATTATTCATTTACTAAATACCTAACTAATCACACAGAATGAATTATACCTTGATTACAAATTACGTCATAAAGGAAAACGTCCCTGCCGGGCAGAACAGATATGACAGCTGGTTACACAAAAGAAAAGGGGCTGGGTTTGAGTGAAAGAGCGGGAAGACTGAGGAAAAAGGGCGAAGCTGTGCTATCGTAAAAACAGTATCTTATGCATTCTAAATTACCGCCCATTTGAAAAAGGAAAATGCAATAAATATTTATTCTGAGCTGCGCTTCGGTAGGTTGGTGGTAGATGGAAGGCCGTGTTGCCCAACCGAGTCCTGTGAAGAATGTATCTGGTGGTAAATTGGATACGTTGTAGTAACATCATTGTGTGGTAGACTGGATACTCTGTCTGTTCTTTCCTAACCTACGTTTGCAGCTGCTGTTGCTAACTCAACGGCTAGGAGGTATCACTTCTGTAGTGAATAAGAGTTCAAAGTTCATACCATTCACAACCAAAGCTCACACTGAGGTTGGCTTCGTTCTGTAGATATTATCTGAACCATTCTGACATCGGACCGTCGTCCTCACATCCTCGGAACAGGAGGTTACATTTTCGTCAAGGCTTTATATAGTGGAGCGAGAAGGGTGTGTCTGAAAAGTTTTATAACCCATGTCTCTTCACAGGGGCGGGCCACTGATTGAGCAGAGCCCTAACCTTATGAAAACCCAAATCTCTCATTTGGAAGCTAAAATTACATTTCATCTCTTCACCAATAATTTTATATTCAAACATTTAAATTGAACAACAATTCCATGTGAATCCGATAACTCTGATGTGCAGACTTTCCACTGTAGAGTTTGTCATCCTATCATTGATGAGAACGTCTCAGATGACAACCGAACTAACATCATATTCATTAAGTACCACCACATATGTTCAATTGGTCGGATTACCAGAGTATAATAATTTCCCCCCACCTTCTGATGTTCCCAGAATCTCTATGTTAACCAAGGGGTTTTCAAATTTCACATCAGTAGGGTAGAGAGAGGAAAAAGGGGGGAAGAGGTATTTATGACTGTCATAAACCTATCCCCAGACAAACGTCATGACACTTCTTAACCTCTTTTGGGTAGGGGGCAGTATTTTCACGTCCGGATGAAAAGCATGCCCAAAGTAAACTGCCTGTTACTCAGGCCCAGGAGCGAGGATATGCATATAATTATGCATATAATTGGTAGATTTGGATAGAAAACACTCTAACTTTTCTGAAACTGTTAAAATGATGTCTGTGAGTATAGCAGAACTGATATGTTAGGCAAAACCCCGAGGACAAACCATCCCCCCCAAAAAAATTCAGCCTACTACTGTTTTCAATTGCAGTCATGTTAATTAGGAGGCGAAATCCTCCCAGATTGCATTTCCTAGGGCGTCCACTAGATGTCAACAGTCTTTAGAAAGAGTTTCATGCTGGTTTTTTGAAAAATGAGCCAGAAATTGTCGTTTTTCTAGTTGGCTCCCATTTTGGCTTTAGTGTTTCCAGTCGCGTGGAAGAGAACGTGTTCTTTGGTATTTTTCTCCGGTAAAGACAATAACGATTCTCTGTCTTAAATTCTATCATTTATTTACATATTAGGGTACCTAAGGTTTGATTATAAAAGTTGTTTGACCTGTTTGGAAAAGTTTATCAATAACGTTTGGAATTCATTTTGTATGTGTAATGCTCGTCGTATGAAGTAGACCAAGATGCAGCGTGGTACGTGTTCATGATTCTTTACTTCTCAGAACACAAAAAGAATAACAAAATAATAACGTTCTGTAGGCTTCACAAATCTAACACAAAACAACATCCCACAACCTAAGGTGGCAAAACAGGCTGCCTAAGTATGATTCCCAATCAAAGACAACGATAGACAGCTGTCCCTGATTGAGAACCATACCGGGCCAAAACATAGAAACACAAACCATAGAATGCCCACCCCACATCACACCCTGCCCTAACAAAATAGAGAAATAAAATGGCTCTCTAAGGTCAGGGCGTGACAGTATGCATTTTGATGGAATGAAACTGGGTGGATTACTGACTGAAGCGCGCCAGCTAAACTGAGTTTTTATGGATATAAAGAAGGACATTATCAAACAAAAGCACCATTTGTGATGTAACTGGGACCTTTTGGAGTGCCAACAGAAGAAGATCATCAAAGGTAAGGCACTTATTAAATCGCTATTTCTGACTTTCGTGGCGCACCTGCCTGGTTGAAATATGTTGTTCATGCTTTTGTATGCGGGGTGCTGTCCTCAGATAATCGCATGGTGTGCTTTCTCCGTATGACCTTTTTGGAATCTGGCACAACGGCTGGATTAACAAGAAGTTAAGCTCTATTTTGATATATTACACTTGTGATTTTATGAAAGTTAAATATTTATCATTCCGTAGTTTGAATTTCGCGCTCTGCAATTTCACCGGGTTTTGGCCAGGTGGGATACTACCGTCCATCCTGCCCATAAGAAGTTAAAAAAGTAACGGTAATATAATTACTCAAATTCGAAAAGTAACATGTTATATTAGTCCATCTATCATAAAGGTAATAATATAACTGCTATGTGTTACCCCCAACACTGAGAACAGCCATGAGAGGAGACTGTTGAGAACAGCCATGAGAGGAGTCTGTTGAGAACAGCCATGAGAGGAGACTGTTGAGAACAGCCATGAGAGGAGACTGCTGAGAACAGCCATGAGAGGAGACTGCTGAGAACAGCGATGAGAGGAGACTGCTGATAACAGACATGAGAGGAGATTGCTGATAACAGACATGAGAGGAGGCTGATAACAGACATAAGAGGAGACTGCTGAGAACAGCCATGAGAGGAGAGTGCTGATAACAGACATGAGAGGAGAGTGCTGATAACAGCCATGAGAGGAGACTGCTGAGAACAGCCATGAGAGGAGACTGCTGAGAACAGACATGAGAGGAGACTGCTGAGAACAGCCATGAGAGGAGACTGCTGAGAACAGACATGAGAGGAGACTGCTGAGAACAGCCATGAGAGGAGACTGCTGATAACAGACATGAGAGGAGACTGTTGAAAACAGCCATGAGAGGAGATCGATGAGAACATCTATGAGAGGAGACTGCAGAGAACAACCTTGAGAGGAGACTGCTGATAACAGCCATGAGAGGTGATGCTCTCACAAACACACACACACCAGACCACATTAAGCTGGTAGGTACATACAGAAGGAGAGACGTGGGATTTTTAGATAAGACGAGAAGAAAAGCAGGACTGGTCTCGGAGAGAGAAAGAGAGAGAATAAGAGAGAGAGAGAGAGAAAGAGAGAGAGAGAGGTTGTTATCTAGAGGACATCCTGGACATTATAGGAGGTGAATTGGACACTTCTAAACACTCTGTCTCACAGACCTATTTTACCTTAATGCACTGTAGACCATTCACTTACTGCTTCCCGTTCTGTAAAAACAAACTTGTACTGATGTGGTCATGTGCTGGTCATTTCAGCGTCAACTTTTGTCTTTATGCCTTCTCCCTGCCACGCTAACAGGGTGGTTTTTAATGATGCTTTTAACATTTTAACAGTGAACTCTCCTCTCTGATTTTCTGATGAGCGGTAATACCGATGCTCCTACCCATAATCATAGACAGGTAAGACCTGAGGAAAGAGCAAGTCCTTCATCTTAACCACAGTGTCATCCCAGCTTTACTGGCTTCCGTAGATTGATTGGCATGTGTCGACCTCTTCACAGCTGACAGGAAGAAAGATAAGATGAAAGTAAAAACTATTCTGCTGTAGAATTGTAAGATTTAGTAGATGGCTCTTAACACTTATTTTTCCAGTTCTAATCATTTATTATCTCTCAGTTCTAATACAGGTTTGTCTCTTGAGAATGAACATCCCCACTTCCTGTTTCAAATTCTCTCATTTGAGGAAAGTGTTTTTTGAAGGATCTGGTCAAAGGCCTTCTCTGATGAGGAGGAGAGGCATTGAAGACTGTGGCCTCCAAGACGTTGTTTGATCATTCCAAGAGGGTATTTATCTGGAGTGTGTGTGTGTATGTGTGTGTGTGTGTGTGTGTGTGTGTGTGTGTGTGTGTGTGTGTGTGTGTGTGTGTGTGTGAGTCAAGAAGTTATTTATCTTTCTCTTTGATAGATGCACATGCTACTTTAGCTAATGATGTGACGTTTACTACTGCAGTCCCTTCACCTGTTAGATAGGCTAAACCTAGGTGCTCCTACATGTTGATCTGGTGTCAGCATCAAACCTAGTTCTGTACACCACCCACCCAGGACAGAAAACAGCACTACCAGCCTGGACCAAAAGACCACCAGCTCTCCACTGATGGATCAAGGTGCGACAATGTGAATAATCATCCAACGTAGATCAGCAATACACTTCACTACGGGAGGCTTATACAGGGAGCGCCAACATCATCTCAGAGAAGAGGCCGGTCAGCAATACACTTCCCTATGGGAGGCTTATACAGGGAGCGCCAACATCATCTCAGAGAAGAGGCCGGTCACAAACCAAAATACCCCAAGTTCTGGAGTCTTGAACGATAAAACCATTTCTTCCGTCTCCTGGTGTCCCCCTGCAGTTGGAGTGATGGTAATTGGAGGTAGGTCAGTTTCATTAGTGGTTAGAGAGAGAGATACAGTGCCATGCGAATTACAGCTAGCTGTAAGTCGCTTGGGGTATGCCTCTATCAGTTTTGCACATCGTGAGACTGACATTTTTTCCCATTGCTCCTTGCAAAACAGCTCGAGCTCAGTGAGGTTGGATGGAGAGCATTTGTGAACAGCAGTTTTCAGTTCTTTCCACAGATTCTCGATTGGATTCAGGTCTGGACTTTGACTTGGCCATTCTAACACCTGGATATGTTTATTTTTGAACCATTCCATTGTAGATTTTGCTTTATGTTTTGGATCATTGTCTTGTTGGAAGACAAATCTCCGTCCCAGTCTCAGGTCTTTTGCAGACTCCATCAGGTTTTCTTCCAGAATGGTCCTGTATTTGGCTCCATCCATCTTCCCATCAATTTTAACCATCTTCCCTGTCCCTGCTGAAGAAAAGCAGGCCCAAACCATGATGCTGCCACCACTATGTTTGACAGTGGGGATGGTGTGGTCAGGGTGATGAGCTGTGTTGCTTTTACGCCAAACATAACGTTTTGCATTGTTGCCAATAAGTTCAATTTTGGTTTCATCTGACCAGAGCACCTTCTTCCACATGTTTGGTGTGTCTCCAAGTTGGCTTGTGGCAAACTTTAAACAACACTTTTTATGGATATCTTTAAGAAATGGCTTTCTTCTTGCCACTCTTCCATAAAGGCCAGATTTGTGCAATATACGACTGATTGTTGTCCTATGGACAGAGTCTCCCACCTCAGCTGTAGATCTCTGCAGTTCATCCAGAGTGATCATGGGCCTCTTGGCTGCATCTCTGATCAGTCTTATCCTTGTATGAGCTGAAAGTTTAGAGGGACGGCCAGGTCTTGGTAGATTTGCAGTGGTCTGATACTCCTTCCATTTCAATATTATCGCTTGCACAGTGCTCCTTGGGATGTTTAAAGCTTGGGAAATCTTTTTGTATCCAAATCCGGCTTTAAACTTATTCACAACAGTATCTCGGACCTGCCTGGTGTGTTCCTTGTTCTTCATGATGCTCTCTGCGCTTTTAACGGACCTCTGAGACTATCACAGTGCAGGTGCATTTATACGGAGACTTGATTACACACAGGTGGATTGTATTAATCATCATTAGTCATTTAGGTCAACATTGGATCATTCAGGGATCCTCACTGAACTTCTGGAGAGAGTTTGCTGCACTGAAAGTAAAGGGGCTGAATAATTTTGCATGCCCAATTTTTCAGTTTTTGATTTGTTAAAAAAGTTTGAAATATCCAATAAATGTCGTTCCACTTCATGATTGTGTCCCACTTGTTGTTGATTCTTCACAAAAAAATACAGTTTTATATCTTTATGTTTGAAGCCTGAAATGTGGCAAAAGGTCGCAAAGTTCAAGGGGGCCGAATACTTTCGCAAGGCACTGTATTTCTCTCAGATTACACAAATCCACAAAGAATTAGAAAACAAATCACATTTTGAAAAACTCCCATATCTACTGGGTGAAATACCACAGTGTGCCATCACAGCAGCAAGATTTGTGACCTGTTGCCACAAGAAAAGGCCAACCAGTGGATAACAAACACCATTGTATATTCAACTTATATTTATGCTTATTTATTTTTTCTTTAGTACTTTATCTATTTGCACATGCTTACAACACTGTATAGTGACATAAATTGACATTTGAAATGTCTTTATTATTTTGAAACCTTTGTGAGTGTAATGTTTACTGTTCATTTTTATTGCTAATTTTACTTTTGTAAATTTTCTATTTCAATTGCTTTGGCAAAGTAAACATATGTTTCCCATGCCAGAAAAAGCATGTACATTGAAATTGAGACAGAGATAGAGATAGAGAGAGAGAGAGAGAGAGAGAGAGAGAGAGTAAGCTCTCTCGGCTACAGGTGTGATGCATTTATAGAGAAAACTTCCTCAAAATCTAATGGTATGATTGGTTTGAGGCAGTGGCTTGCGGTCAGGTGACTTATTGTTTGGCCCTATTGATTGTGTGATTAGCATGTGTTGACGGGGCCCATTAAATGTGTCCGGCAACATGGGTTAATAGATATATTTGTGTGTGTGGTGTGTGTGTGTGTGTGGGTGTTGATAAATGTGTCTCTGTTAGCATTGGAAGGGGTGTAAGAGCCCCAAGGTTACCCAGGCGACCAGGAGTAACAGATGGATGTACCACGTTCCAACTGTCTGGATGTGTGTGTGTGTGTGTGTGTGTGTGTGTGTGTGTGTGTGTGTGTGTGTGTGTCAGGTGACTCAGATGGATGTACACTAACTGTCTGTAATGTGTTACATTCAATCATTCTCTCAGCCTCTCTGTCTCTGCCTCCACCGAAAGGACATCCACACAAAGACGAATACACTTGAGCACACACACTTTTCTCCGTGCAGATGCACTTTGCTTCTCGTTTCTCTCACGCCCATTCATTAGTTCGTTCTACATTGTCTCGATTTTCTTTTGCCTGAGGAGGTGTGGTTCCACTTCTCCCCCATGTCTCCATTATGCCTTTGCCTTTACCATGACTACCTCCTGCACCGGATTGACACATCAATTTACAGGTACAACGTTCACACTTACCTTAATGGCACGCCTATAGGATAACACACACACACACATACACACATATAAACACTGTATAGCTGTAGCTGGCTGGATTCATTAACGTGATCAGAACCAGGTCCGCAAATCAGTATTATTAGTTACACCGTTAGTTATACAGTTAGTTGTATAGTTAGTTATACAGATAGTTATATATTTAGTTATACAGTTAGTTGTATATTTAGTTATACAGATAGTTATATATTTAGTTATACAGCTAGTTATACCGTTAGTTATACAGTTAGTTGTATATTTAGTTATACAGTTAGTTATATCTTTAGTTATACCGTTAGTTATACAGTTAGTTATACAGTTAGTTATATATTTAGTTATACAGTTAGTTATATATTTAGTTATACAGTTAGTTATACAGTTAGTTATATATTTAGTTATACTATTTGTTATACAGTTAGTTATATCTTTAGTTATACAGTTAGTTATACAGTTAGCTATATCTTTAGTTATACAGTTAGTTATATATTTAGTAATATCTTTAGTTATACAGTTAGTTATATCTTTAGTTATACAGTTAGTTATACCGTTAGTTATATCTTTAGTTATACATTTAGTTATACGGTTAGTTATATCTTTAGTTATACAGTTAGTTATATCTTTAGTTATACAGTTAGTTATATCTTTAGTTATACAGTTAGCTATACCGTTAGTTATACAGTTAGTTATATCTTTAGTTATACAGTTAGTTATACCGTTAGTTATATCTTTAGTTATACATTTAGTTATACAGTTAGTTATATCTTTAGTTATACAGTTAGTTATATCTTTAGTTATACAGTTAGTTATACAGTCAGTTATATACGGTTAGTTTTACCGTTAGTTAAACAGTTAGTTGTTCAGTTAGTCTTTCCGTTAGTTGTACCATTATTTAATAAGTTAGTTAAATCGTTACAGGCCTGGGTTTGAAATAGATCCTCAATGGATACATCTCATCTCCCTCCTCTCATAGAGTGGAGCGTAGAGAAGCAGTGTGTGTGTGTGTGTGTGTGTGTGTGTGTGTGTGTGTGTTTTCAGAGGATATTACATATGTTTGATCTGGGGTAATAAACCACTCCCCCTGGGCCACAACAAAACATTAGTCCTCCTTCCCATACCCTTAAAGCACATACCCCTAAAGCTGCACTTTGTCTTCTTCTCTGTTCGCCTCATCTCTTCCCGACACTCGACCTTGTTGACGTCGAAGAGGCTGAGACTGTGTCTCCCTCTGTGCATGTGAGGGCCTTCTCCTGTGTCATCAGCCAGTGTGTCATCAGCCAGTGTGTTATCGGCCAGTGTGTCATCGGCCAGTGTGTTATCGGACAGTGTGTCATCGGCCAGTGTGTCATCGGCCAGTGTGTTATCGGACAGTGTGTTATCGGACAGTGTGTCATCGGCCAGTGTGTTATCGGACAGTGTGTTATCGGACAGTGTGTCATCGGCCAGTGTGTTATCGGCCAGTGTGTCATCGGCCAGTGTGTCATCGGCCAGTGTGTTATCGGCCAGTGTGTCATCGGGTAGTGTGTCATCGGGTAGTGTGTCATCGGCCAGTGTGTTATCAGCCATAGTGCTACTTTTTGCACTAGGTTCTGTAGTGGTTTTTAAGTATATACAGTACAAGACATTGGGACTGAATGTTATGTTTCCATTTATAGTGACTCAAGTTGAACCAGAGTGCAGGATATCACCCCAGCCAAGTTCTATCACCCCAGCCAAGTTCTATCACCCCAGCCAAGTTCTATCACCCCAGACAAGTTCTATCACCCCAGACAAGTTCTATCACCCCAGCCAAGTTCTAGCCTACCCTACAACTCTATACATCAGGCAGTTTCTATGGAGGTGAGGCCGAATCTTTTCTCTGCATATATCAATGATGTTGCTCGTGCTTCTGGTGATTCTCTGATCCACCTCTACGCAGACGACACCATTCGTTATACATCTAGCCCTTCTTTTGACACTGTGTTAACCTCTTTGATCTCTAGGGGCGCTATTTCATTTTTGGATAAAAAACGTTCCCGTTTTAAGCGCGATATTTTGTCACGAAAAGATGCTCGACTATGCATATTCTTGACAGTTTTTGAAAGAAAACACTCTGAAGTTTCAGAATCTGCAAAGATATTGTCTGTAAGTGCCCCAGAACTCATTCTACAGGCGAAACCAAGATGATGCATCAACCAGGAAATTAGCAGAATTTCTGAAGCTCTGTTTTCCATTGTCTCCTTATATGGCTGTGATTGCGCAAGGAATGAGCCTACACTTTCTGTCGTTCCCCCAAAGTGTTAGCAGCATTGTGACGTATTTGTAGGCATATCATTGGAAGATTGACCATAAGAGACTACATTTTCCAAGTGTCCGCCTGGTGTCCCTGCATCGAAATTGGAGCGTAAAGCCAGGTGCAATTATTTTTCCATTTGAGAGCAAGGAGAAACCAGGCTTCCACGAAGGATATATCATTGAAGAGATATGTGGAAAAACACCTTGAGGATTGATTCTAAACCACGTTTGCCATGTTTCAGTCGATATTATGGAGTTAATTTGGAAAAAAGTTCGCGTTTTGAGGGCTGAATTTTCATTTTTTTTTTTTTTTTTTTTTTTTTTTTTGGTAGCCAAATGTGATGTACAAAACGGAGCTATTTCTAATACACAAAGAATCTTTTTGGAAAAACGGAGCATCTGCTATCTAACTGAGAGTCTCCTCATTGAAAACATCAGAAGTTCTTCAAAGGTAAGTTATTTTATTTGAAGGCTTTACTTGTTTTTGTGATAGTTGCCTGCTA
>NC_092150.1:84011196-84126196 GCF_045791955.1 Oncorhynchus clarkii lewisi
GGAGGCAAAAACAGACTTTCCTCCGTCGCCACGTCCCTCTTAGGCCCTTCTGCTGGCTTGCTAGCCCAGGCCTGCGAGCTGTCTGAATCGCAGTGTCTCCAGCCAGTCCAACCACTCACTGGACCCCTATGATCACTCGGCTACGCATGCTTCTTCCTAATATCAATATGCCTTGTCCATTACTGTCCTGGTTAGTGATTATTGTCTTATTTCACTGTAGAGCCTCTAGCCCTGCTCAATATGCCTTAACCAGCCATTTAGTTCCACCTCCCACAAATGCGGAGAAATCATCTGGTTTAAACGTCTCTAGAGACAATATCTCTCTCGTCATTACTCAATGCCTAGGTTTACTTCAAATGTACTCACATCCTACCGTACCTTTGTCTGTACATTGAATCTTTTCCATTGCACAAGGAATCCTGCTCCTTTAATGAAAGTTTGATTTTGAAATTTTTTATTTTTATTTGCCACGCTGTATTTTCCCGGTTTTTTGCCCAAGTGGGACGCAACCGTCCCCTATACCATAATAAGTTAACATTAGAAGCCTCCTCTCTAAGTTTGTTTTATTCACTGCTTTAGCACACTCTTCCTACCCGGATGTCCTAGCCGTGTCTGAATTCTGGCTTAGGAAGACCACCAAAAACCCTGAAATTTCCATCCCTAACTATAACATTTTCCGACAAGATAGAACTGCCAAAGGGGCGGTGTTGCAATCTATCTTCAATTCTCGGGCCGACTCTCTTCTCTGTATACATCAATGATGTCGCTCTTGCTGCTGGTGATTCTCTGATCCACCTCTACGCAGACAAAACCATTCTGTATACCTCTGGCCCTTCTTTGGACACTTTGTTAACTAACCTCCAGACGAGCTTCAATGCCACAGAACTCTCCTTCCGTAGCCTCCAACTGCTCTTAAATGCAAGTAAAACTAAATGCATGCTCTTCAACAGATCGCTGCCCACACCTAACCGCCCGTCCAGCAACACTACTCTGGACGGTTCTGACTTAGAATATGTGGACAACTACAAAAACCTAGGCGTCTGGTTAGACTGTAAACTCTCCTTCCAGACTCACATTAAGCATCTCCAATCCAAAATTAATTCTAGAATCGACTTCCTATTTTGCAACAAAGCAAAATGTTTCCTTCACCCATGCTGCCAAACCCTCGTAAAACTGACCATCCTACCGATCCTCGACTTTGGCGATGTCATTTACAAAATAACCTCCAACGCTATTCAACAAATTGGATGCAGTCTATCACAGTGATATCCGTTTTGTCACCAAAGCCCCATATACTACCCACCACTGCGACCTGTACACTCTCGTTTTCTGGCCCTCGCTTCATACTCTTTGCCAAACCCACTGGCTCCAGGTCATCTACAAGTCTCTGCTAGGTAAAGCCCCACCTTATCTCAGCTCAATGGTCACCATAGCAGCACCACCCATTGCACGCACTCCAGCAGGTATATCTCACTGGTCACCCCCAAAGCCAATTCTTACTTTGGATGCCTTTCCTTCCTGTTCTCTGCTGCCAATGACTGGAACGATCTGCAAAAATCCCTAAAGTTGGAGACTCATATCTCCCTCACTAGCTTTAAGCACCAGCTGTCAGAGTAGCTCACAGATCACTGCACATGTACATAGCCCATCTATAAATAGCTCATCCAACTACCTCATCCCCATACTGTATTTATTTATTTATCTTGCTCCATTGCACCCCAGTATCTCTACTTGCACATTCATCTTCTGCACATCTACCATTCCAGTGTTTAATTGCCATATTGTAATTACTTCGCCACCCTGGCCTATTTATTGCCTTACCTCCCTTATCCTACCTCATTTGCACTCACTGTATATAGACTATTTCTACAGTATTATTGACTGTATGTTTGTTTATTCCATGTGTAACTCTGTGTTGTTGTATGTGTCAAACTGCTTTGCTTTATCTAGGCCAGGTCGCAGTTGTAAATTAGAACTTGTTCTCAACTAACCTATAAAGGTGAAATAAATATTAAATTAGTTGTGCCCTGGGCAGAGCAGAGCGGCCCTTCCATTACACTGTCTAATTAAAGACACTGCAAATTGAAGAGGAGAGTCCCCATCGTCACGGGGATAAGAGCCACACACGCACACACATTCGAGAAAGCTATTTAGGGGCATTTATGCAATACCTGCTTGGGCAGAACAAGAAGTTGCACATATCATCAGTCACACACTCAACTCAACTCTTGAGTTCCTATAGCCCTGAGACTCCTTGACCACACAACAACAAAGTGTGACACTGAGAACCGTTTCAGCCCGTTTTGTACTGTGTATCTCTATGTTACAGAGATAGTAGAATATACTGTATGCATTGGACACAGAGTCAGAATAACAGCTAGCATCATGCAGATAATCAATGTGCCCCTGAGGACTCACGGTAGTTGCACTGCGTCCATCAGTGTAGCTGGTCACGGGGAAGCTGCAGGTGTGTGTGTCTGTCTGTGTGTGCGTGTGTGTGTGTGGCTGTCTGTGTGTGCGTGTGTGTGTGTGTGTGTGTGCGTGTGTGTGTGTGTGTGTGTGTGTGTGTGTGTGTGTGTGTGTGTGTGTGTGTGTGTGTGTGTGTGTGCGTGTGTGTGTGTCTGTGTGTGTGTGTGCGTGTGTGTGTGTGTGTGTGTGTGTGTGCGTGTGTGTGTGTGTCTGTCTGTGTGTGTGTGTGTGTGTGTGTGCGTGTGTGTGTGTGTGTGCGTGTGTGTATGAGAGTTGATCCCTGTGAACTGCGTTTTTCTCGCGTCTTCGCATCGGTCTACATATGTATAGTTAAAGTTAAACGGTACTCACGGTCGTTGCACTGTGTCCCTGTGTAAGAGGTCATTGTGCAGTCGCAGGTAAAGTTCTCCCACTGTTGAATACACACGCCCATGTTGGTACAGGAGTCCTCCTGACAGGTGGTGCTGGGTCCTGTTGGAACAGACAGGGTGTAAAGGGGTGGAGTAACCACAGGGGGGGGGGGTCGGTACTGAGCCCCATCATTGGAGGTACCATGCAGTAGTGCACTTGGTGTGGGAGGGGAATTGGGGGCATGCGTGCCATATAAATCCAACAGGAAGTCTCAATGTTTGGAGACAGAAAAACAGCATTCCCTTTGTGTGTTTTAACTACATATGACCCATTATGAACAGCCACAAACAAAAAGGACAAAAACAGGATGTTTTTCACGTGGCTACAAAGACAGATACTGTACAAGAGTCACAGAAAGAAAGACAATTTGCCCAACGTCCCCCCAAAAAACTACAAAAAACAGAATATTAGATGTACAAAAAGTGACTATAGATGTACGACTATAGACTTAAAACACTACATTTACAACACTACACATTTACGACACTATAGATGTACAACTATAGACTTAAAACACAACACATTTACAACACTGTAGATTTACGACACTATAGAATTACAATACTATAGATTTACAATACTATATATTTACAATACTACAGCTTTACAATACTATAGATTTACAACACTATAGTTTTACAATACTATAGATGTACAATACTATAGACTTACAATACTACATATTTACAATACTATATATTTACAACACTATATATTTACAACACTATAGATTTACAATACTATAGATTTACAACACTATTGATTTACAATACTACAGACTTACAATACTACATATTTACAATACTACAGATTTACAATACTATATATTTACAACACTATATATTTACAACACTATAGATTTACAACACTATAGATTTACAATACTATAGATTTACAACACTATAGATTTACAATGCTACAGATTTACAATTCTGTAGAATTACAACACTATGGATTTACACCACTATCGATATACAACCCTATAGACTTACAAACCTATATATTTACAACACTACATATTTGCAACATTTTAGATTTACAACACTATAGAATTGCAACACATATCGTTCAGAACAAGAAGAGTAAACAAGAACAAATGAAGACTTTAGAGTGTGCAGTACAGTAGTGCATATTCCTGAGTATGCACTCCATTGAGACAGTCTGAAGGGGTATACAATATGCAAGGGACCTTGTCGTTTTGGAATGTTGTTGGGTTTCTGAATGGTTTTCGATGGTCAAAAACGTAAAGCGATAGTCTTCAGCGCAAAAACGTAATGAAAGGCATCTGGCAAATTCATCCACAAGCACTAATATAGTTTCATATTTGCCTTCTTGAACCGCGTTTTTATGAATTCGATGATACTGTATAATCGTCAAGCCCATTCAAAAGTCCAAGGACACAAACAGGGAAGTACGATGTGTCACTTGCACAGGGCATTCAAAGTCAAACTGGATGTGTGTATTCCATTCTCCACCAACCACCACCACACATATCTCACACTTCTGAATACTTTTCTAAGAGGGAATGTAGACAAGAACTCTGCATTATATGTACATAGTCAATCCGTCTGGATTAAACGAATAACATAAAAAACCTCCAAAGAGAAAAGATTTAAAGAAAAACAAAAAAAATACAAAAATACAAAAAAACAAGAAACATAAACAACTGCAAATAAACAGTTGTTTAAGTGCAATAGTCTTGTGCAAGATGATATGTGAGACAAGAGAATAACTTGGAGGTGGGACAGAAAAAGGAGAACTATAGTTGCTGGCTGAAAGTGCCTTTACTGTGTAATGAAGAGCGGTGGTATTCAGTCACCACCACCCTGTCTTTATTGGAGAGGACTCGCTCTCTGAAACAGCACCTTCTCTTCTCACCAGAGAAAAGAAGGAAGGAGTGTGACAGGGTTGAGAGAAAGAGATAAAGGGAGGCTGAGAGAGAGAGAGAGAGAGAGCGAGAGATAGAGGCTGAGAGATGGTTAACTAGCAGCACTCTGAAGCTGTTGAAGCGCAGTTGCAGGATTTGCTATACTTTTCAGTACATCTCAACTTTTCCTAATGAAATAAATGAATTGGCTATACAGAGACAGGTAGACATCACCCACGACTGGTAAGACAACGTAGTAACAGTACTACACGAAGCCCTGCGCCAGGAAATGGATCTCATGTTTTATGGATGGGCTTCTCTGTGGATGGGTTGAATTGATTGTTTTTCACCTTCTCCTCGATTTATCTCTTTCCCTGACAATCTCTCTCAATCTCTCAGTCTCTACCTCTCGGCCTCTCAGCCTCTCTGCCTCTCACTATCACTCAATCTTATAACATTTTCTCTCTTTCTCTCTCAATCTATTTCGCTCCAGCTCCAGCTTTTCTCATTCATGCTTCCTCTTAAGGCTCTCTTTTATCTCTTCTTTCTGTTCCTTCTGTTTCTCCAACATTTCTCCTGACACTTTCAGAGAGTGAGCCTTCCTCTCCAGCAGTGGGACATGGTCGGCATAGCTACATCCAAGATGCATTGCACACAGCATTCTGTCAGTTCAGCAGAGCCTCAGAGAAGCGGTCAGAGTGAAACCTTCTACCTTGCAGGTCGGCTTTGGTGAAATCAACTTTGTTAGCGCCGTAACACAACAAACAGAACAGGAAGAAGCGGAAAAAGTTAGTGTTAGTGAGGCAGCACAAGGTTAGTGCTCAGAGCCGTTCAGGTATTGTAGAGTTACAGCTGTAGGATCTTAACTTAATCACTCTTTTTTTGGTGAGAATTTTCATGTGCCGCATGCAGGACACAAGGTTATACACGGTTATATTAATTAACAGTATTCCACTTTTCATGTAGCCTCATTTTGACCAGCTAACCGCCTAACCACCAATCAAGCAACATTATGGACTAAACATTCAAATCCAGTTGCTGCAGGATTATTTTGTTGCGACAATACAGGTCAAATTAATATCCTACACATGTACAGGTAATTATAGTGTTGGTAAAGGGAAGTACTTCAGGTTATGTTTAGTGGTTAATTAGTGTTCATGTGTTAGATTACAGTAAAAGGGATCAGATGGATAGACAGGGGTGTGTGTTGTAGGAATGTGAGGTGAGAGAACGCTGTCTCTATGTTCATATACTGATAGTTTGCCACCACCTAGTGGTGGAATGCAGAGTAATATTTTGCACCACCTACTGGTGGAATGAAGTGTACTGGTTTGGCAACACCTACTGGTGGAATGAAGTGTAATGGTTTGGCAACACCTAGTGGTGGAATGAAGTGTAATGGTTTGGCACCACCTAGTGGTGGAATGAAGTGTAATGGTTTGGCACCACCTAGTGGTGGAATGAAGTGCAATGGTTTGGCAACACCTACTGGTGGAATGAAGTGTAATGGTCTGGCACCACCTGCTGGTGGAATGAAGTGTAATGGTTTGGCAACACCTACTGGTGGAATGAAGTGCAATGGTTTGGCAACACCTACTGGTGGAATGAAGTGTAATGGTTTGGCAACACCTACTGGTGGAATGAAGTGTAATGGTTTGGCACCACCTACTGGTGGAATGAAGTGCAATGGTTTGGCAACACCTACTGGTGGAATGAAGTGCAATGGTTTGGCAACACCTACTGGTGGAATGAAGTGTAATGGTTTGGCAACACCTACTGGTGGAATGAAGTGTAATGGTTTGGCAACACCTACTGGTGGAATGAAGTGTAATGGTTTGGCAACACCTAGTGGAAGAATGAAGTGTAATGGTTTGGCAACACCTAGTGGAGGAAGGCAGTGTACTGACTAGACTAGTACATGATGCAGTAGTCTTTGATCCCAGTATACCACTTAAATTACTTCAGGTTGTGACCCTGAGTGGCCATAAATTAACTAGGCTGAAGGTATGAGTGGGGAAGGAACAAACCATAGCCATGAGTAGAAGACAAAGATATATTCATATAGGGTGCATGGGGTCAATTTGGAACTGGATGCATAATATATGTTCGCCTAAGTCAAAGAGGTCATAGGTCAGGGGCCGTACCTTCACAGCCACGTTCGATCTGTCCTGAGCGGAACAGGGCATCATTGATGAGGTCAGGTAGACGGCCGTTGAGATCGACAGATGCCAGACAGCCCTGGAAACCCTCTCTAGAGACCACCAGCTTAGGAAGGTTCTGATACATGTTGGGCCCCAGACCTGCCACAAACAGATCCCCTGGAGGGAGGGGGGAGGGAGGGGGGGAAGATCAAATGAAGGACGTAGTCAGAGAGTGTGTCAACAACATTTATGTGATGGCAGGATAATCTAGTCATGATTATGATGCCTTTACTTAGTCAAATAAGCAAATATTGTTTGTCAAACTGAGTAGTTCCAACATTCAGACTAGCATCCCATTTAGAATAAAATGGTAGTGTGCTAGTTTTATTTATTTTTTATTTCACCTTTATTTAACCAGGTAGGCTAGTTGAGAACAAGTTCTCATTTACAACTGCGACCTGGCCAAGATAAAGCAAAGCAGTGTGACACAGACAACAACACAGAGTTACACAGAGTTACACAAACAATAAACAAGCCAATAACACAATAAACAAGTCAATGTACAGCTGCAGCGATCGGTTAGCTGCTCAGACAGTTGATGCCTCCCGAACAACGAGCCGCTGCGGGGGAGGCGGAGCTGTTGGCCGGGGTTGGAGTAGCCAGGAGGAAGGCATGGCCAGCCGTTGAGAAATGCTTGTTGAAATTTTCGATTATCATGGATTTATCAGTGGTTACCTAGCCTCAGTGCAGTGGGCAGCTGGGAGGAGGTGTTCTTGTTCTCCATGGACTTTACAGTGTCCCAAAACTTTTTGGAGTTAGAGCTACAGGATGCGAATTTCTGCTTGACAAAGCTAGCCTTTGCTTTTGACTGACTGTGTGTATTGGTTCCTGACTTCCCTGAACAGTTGCATATCGTGGGGACTATCCGACGCTATTGCAGTCCGCCACAGGATGTTTTTGTGATAATGTCTATGAGGGTGCCCATGTTTACAGATTTAGGGTTATACCTGGTGGGTTCCTTGATGATTTGTGTGTGATTGAGGGCATCTAGCTTAGATTGTAGGACTGCCGGGGTGTTAAAACTTGTTGATGATAGGGGGCAGTATTTTCACTTTGGATGAATTGCGTGCCCATAGTGAACTGCATCCTACTCTGTCCTAGATTTCTAATATATGCATATTATTATTACTATTGGATAGAAAACACTCTGACGTTTCTAAAACTGTTTGAATTATGTCTGTGAGTATAACAGAACTCATAGGGCAGGCAATCTTCCAAACAAGAAGTTAAATTCTGAATGTGGGTCAAATTTGAAGTCATCTTCCCTTCCTTTCCAAACAAGATATGGATCTGTTAGCACTTCCTACGCCTTCCACTAGATGTCCTCATTCAGTAGAAAATGGAATGGAGCTTCTGGTGTGAACTTTGACCGAATGGAAGGGGAAATAGTCACAGTCTTGGCAGAATGCAATTTCCCTGTGGCGCATTTCTCTGTGGATGCCATCGTCGTTCCATTTGGCTGCAGATGAAAACGTATGATCCGGTTGGAACGTTATTGGATATATATGAAAATAACATCCTGAAGATTGATTCTCTACGTAGTTTGACCAGTTTATTTGACCTGGAATATATATTTTTGAAGTTTTCGTGCGAGTTGTCCTGGACCAGCGTCAGCTTTTGGGCACGTGAGCTGAAAGTGCTAGCAAATGCAGCTAATTGGACACTAGTATTGGACATTATGGAACAAAACAACGATTTATTGTGGAACTAGGACTCCTTGCACTGCATTCTGATGAAAGATCATCAAAGGTAATGGAATATTTATGTTGTAATTTCGTATTTATGTTGACTCCAACATGGCGGAGAAATACTTTTACGTCTGAGCGCCGTCTCAGATTATTACATGGTAAGCTTTTTTCGCAACATTTAAAAAAAATCTGAGACAGCGGTTGCATTAAGAACCAGTGTATCTTTAATTATATGTAGAACAAGTATCTTTAGTCAAAGTTTATGATGAGTATTTCTGTTTTCTGGTGTGGCTTTCTATAATTCCTCCGGATATTTTGGAGGCATTTCTGAACATGGCGTCAATGTAAACCGAGATTTGTGGATATAAATATGCATATCTAGTCACAATACTTATTTTCCACCATAATTTGCAAATAAATTCATTAAAAATCCTACAATGTGATTTTCTGGATTTTTTTTCTCATTTTGTCTGTCATAGTTGAAGTGTACCTATGATGAAAATTACAGGCCTCTCTCATCTTTTTAAGTGGGACAACTTGCACAATTGGTGGCTGACTAAATACTTTTTTGCCCCACTGTACAAGCCCTTAACCAACAATGCAGTTTAAAAAATAAAAAGTTAATAAAATATTTACTAAATAAACTAAAGCAATCAAATCAAAAGTATCACAGAACTGGATTTCTGTGTTCGCTGCTTGGTCCTCCTACCTTTGAGGTCTAGGTTCTTGGCTCCGTTGATGTTCTGTGTGACAGACTTGGCATCCACCTTCAGTGTGTGTGTGTTGGTGGCGTCCCTAGTGATGACTACGTTGTGCCACTGGTTGTCATTCAGAGCTCTCTCATTGTTCCCCTTCAGTAGACTGGGCCCGTTACCCAGATCAAACACATAGTGGACAAACCTAGGATGGGGACCAAGGATTTAATACAGCTGGGGTAGCATTTAACAGTACACAGTGGACAAACCTAGGATGGGGACCAAGGTTTTAATACAGCTGGGGTAGCATTTAACAGTACACAGTGGACTAACCTAGGATGGGGACCAAGGATTTAATACAGCTGGGGTAGCATTTAACAGTACACAGTGGACAAACCTAGGATGGGGACCAAGGTTTTAATACAGCTGGGGTAGCATTTAACAGTACACAGTGGACTAACCTAGGATGGGGACCAAGGATTTAATACAGCTGGGGTAGCATTTAACAGTACACAGTGGACAAACCTAGGATGGGGACCAAGGTTTTAATACAGCTGGGGTAGCATTTAACAGTACACAGTGGACAAACCTAGGATGGGGACCAAGGTTTTAATACAGCTGGGGTAGCATTTAACAGTACACAGTGGACAAACCTAGGATGGGGACCAAGGTTTTAATACAGCTGTGGGAGCATTTAACAGTACACAGCGGACAAACCTAGGATGGGGACCAAGGATTTAATACAGCTGTGGGAGCATTTAACAGTACACAGTGGACAAACCTAGGATGGGGACCAAGGTTTTAATACAGCTGTGGGAGCATTTAACAGTACACAGCGGACAAACCTAGGATGGGGACCAAGGATTTAATACAGCTGGGGTAGCATTTAACAGTACACAGTGGACAAACCTAGGATGGGGACCAAGGTTTTAATACAGCTGGGGTAGCATTCAACAGTACACAGTGGACAAACCTAGGATGGGGACCAAGGTTTTAATACAGCTGGGGTAGCATTTAACAGTACACAGTCGACAAACCTAGGATGGGGACCAAGGTTTTAATACAGCTGGGGTAGCATTTAACAGTACACAGTGGACAAACCTAGGATGGGGACCAAGGTTTTAATACAGCTGGGGTAGCATTCAACAGTACACAGTGGACAAACCTAGGATGGGGACCAAGGTTTTAATACAGCTGGGGTAGCATTTAACAGTACACAGTGGACAAACCTAGGATGGGGACCAAGGTTTTAATACAGCTGGGGTAGCATTTAACAGTACACAGTGGACAAACCTAGGATGGGGACCAAGGTTTTAATACAGCTGGGGTAGCATTTAACAGTACACAGTGGACAAACCTAGGATGGGGACCAAGGTTTTAATACAGCTGGGGTAGCATTCAACAGTACACAGTGGACAAACCTAGGATGGGGACCAAGGTTTTAATACAGCTGGGGTAGCATTTAACAGTACACAGTGGACAAACCTAGGATGGGGACCAAGGTTTTAATACAGCTGGGGTAGCATTTAACAGTACACAGTGGACAAACCTAGGATGGGGACCAAGGTTTTAATACAGCTGGGGTAGCATTCAACAGTACACAGTGGACAAACCTAGGATGGGGACCAAGGTTTTAATACAGCTGGGGTAGCATTTAACAGTACACAGTGGACTAACCTATGATGGGGACCAAGGATTTAATACAGCTGTGGGAGCATTTAACAGTACACAGTGGACAAACCTAGGATGGGGACCAAGGTTTTAATACAGCTGGGGTAGCATTCAACAGTACACAGTGGACAAACCTAGGATGGGGACCAAGGTTTTAATACAGCTGGGGTAGCATTTAACAGTACACAGTGGACAGACCTAGGATGGGGACCAAGGTTTTAATACAGCTGTGGGAGCATTTAACAGTACACAGTGGACAAACCTAGGATGGGGACCAAGGATTTAATACAGCTGTGGGAGCATTTAACAGTACACAGTGGACAAACCTAGGATGGGGACCAAGGTTTTAATACAGCTGGGGTAGCATTCAACAGTACACAGTGGACAAACCTAGGATGGGGACCAAGGATTTAATACAGCTGTGGGAGCATTTAACAGTACACAGTGGACAAACCTAGGATGGGGACCAAGGTTTTAATACAGCTGGGGTAGCATTTAACAGTACACAGTGGACAAACCTAGGATGGGGACCAAGGTTTTAATACAGCTGGGGTAGCATTTAACAGTACACAGTGGACAAACCTAGGATGGGGACCAAGGTTTTAATACAGCTGGGGTAGCATTCAACAGTACACAGTGGACAAACCTAGGATGGGGACCAAGGTTTTAATACAGCTGGGGTAGCATTCAACAGTACACAGTGGACAAACCTAGGATGGGGACCAAGGTTTTAATACAGCTGGGGTAGCATTCAACAGTACACAGTGGACTAACCTAGGATGGGGACCAAGGTTTTAATACAGCTGGGGTAGCATTCAACAGTACACAGCGGACTAACCTAGGATGGGGACCAAGGTTTTAATACAGCTGTGGGAGCATTTAACAGTACACAGTGGACTAACCTAGGATGGGGACCAAGGTTTTAATACAGCTGGGGTAGCATTCAACAGTACACAGTGGACTAACCTAGGATGGGGACCAAGGTTTTAATACAGCTGGGGTAGCATTCAACAGTACACAGCGGACTAACCTAGGATGGGGACCAAGGTTTTAATACAGCTGGGGTAGCATTCAACAGTACACAGCGGACTAACCTATGATGGGGACCAAGGTTTTAATACAGCTGTGGGAGCATTTAACAGTACACAGTGGACTAACCTAGGATGGGGACCAAGGTTTTAATACAGCTGGGGTAGCATCCAACAGTACACAGTGGACTAACCTAGGATGGGGACCAAGGTTTTAATACAGCTGTGGGAGCATTTAACAGTACACAGTGGACTAACCTAGGATGGGGACCAAGGTTTTAATACAGCTGGGGTAGCATTCAACAGTACACAGGTATCTATCTCTCTTCATGACTGTACTTGTTGTAACCTGCAAGTTACTCTGAATAAATACACTACTTCTAAACTAGGAGACAAGGAAACAGGGATGTACACTATAGTACTTTTAAGTGCACTTCCCCCTAAGTGCACACTTATCCACCACTTTACTTAGAGACACATTTCAGATGTGTGTGTCCGTTAGTGTACCTACTAGACCAGAGAGTAGAAGTGGACTCAGTTGAAGTGGGTGAGTGTAAGGGATATTACTCAGCTGTAGTGCCCACTACATTGAAGTGGAGGAGTGTGGGATTGGCACAGTCATTAAAGATGATTGTAGGAACACTATGGAAGTGAGAGCTCTCCTTCTCCTCTTACCGCCAATCAATATACTTCTTAAAATGTGGCTAAAACGACCGGCAGATGTCCACATAATTTACCCATAATCAAGTTATTCTGAAGGATAACCTTTGCCTCAGAATATCTTGCCTAGTATTTTGGCATTTCTCACAACTTGGTGGTGAATATTTTCTTAACTATTCATGTTTTACTTGGACTATTTGAGTTTTATCACACCAACTAAAGACACTGAACCAACAAGGCCAGGTGAACTCCATAATCTGACTCTTGCAAGCCCAAAGCAGCCGTTTTCATCTCATTATCAAATCATTTTTTTGGTAACAATTAAGTACCTTACTATAATAGTTATCTATACAAATTGTCAAAAAGCAACAACTATAGTTTTTGTAGCACAACAAAAAAATATTATTCTCATTTGTCTGGGAGTGGTCTGAGTGAGGGAGCTAATTGGAGGCACTTAATTGGAGGGATATCTCAAATGGCAGAAAGGTTTGGAACTCTCTTTGTTATTGGTCTATTTATACAGCCTGGTGATGTCACCAGGCAGGTCAAAACTCTGTCTATGCATAACCTGGGTTTTATTCATTCCAGAAACCGTTTACCACTTAAGAACCAAATGGAAGTTAACGGAGCAAAACAGACCAATTCAGGTAGGTGCCTCCCTGTTTTGTTTGCTTCCGTTTAAGAAACGTTTTGCAGCATATTTGTCAGAATGAGTACACCCCTGCTGATTGAAGGTCCTGTATAGATTGTATTTTCATCTAGCAACTATCAGGAAATAACACTGATCACATTTTCGTCACAGACAGTTTCATCAGCTATTGTACAATACGATACAAATCAAAAGAGGAAAGTACTGTGACGACACTGGGCCTTTAATTACATGACTAAGTACAGTTCAATAATGGTGACTAAGTGACTCACCCTTTGACCAGCTCCACAGCAATGAAGTCGTTCCCGTCTCCACTGTTGAACAGTATGAATCCGTCCGGCGATGTGGTCTTGAACTGGAAGAACAGGTGCATGGTGGTGTAGGCCTGCAGGGTGGCAAGCCCCAAATAGCTGCCCTTGGACTTGAAGGTCACCGGGTCAGCAATGATGGAGCGCATGCCAAAGCGCGCGTTGAGCTCACAGAAGTCAATATCTCCATTCTTACACATGTCAATGTAGAACATACCGTTGAACTTCAGGCCCTAGGGGTTAGAGGTCAGAGGTCCGAGTTGGTTTTTGAGTATGACAATGGCGTTTGGTATCACGATAACCTAGTGAAGAAACTAATGTGATGATAACTGCTTTTATCAACTGAAGAACAGTAGTATTGCACCACTTTGATTAGCCTCTATGGTTAGGGAATAATAGCCAATCAGAGGCTGTAATCTGGTCTGACCATGATCCCCTCCTTCCCGTGCAGGTCAGTGCCTGGCAGATGCCAAATGATGTTTATGATTGAACACGTGCTTCTGCCGGTACATGCTGGTCCTACCTGCAGGTGTCCAATGAAAGAGGAGGGGGAGGACGAGACAAAACGCTTCTCTGTCAGAATGCCTGTCTCCACATTATGGAACTCCAGACGGGTGTGGTCGCCTGCCATCTGGCCTGGAGAGAGAGAGAAGGGGACAGAGACAGAGAGAGAGTGAATGGGAGAGAGAGAGAGAGGAGAGAGAGTGAGAGCGATAGAATGAGAATGAGAGGGAGAATGAGAGAGAGAATGAGAGAATGAGAGAGGGAGAATGAGAGAGGGAGAGAGAGAATGAGAGAGGGAGAATGAGAGAATAAGAGAGAGAGAGAGAGAGAGAGAAAGAGAAAGAGAAAGAGGGAGAGAGAAAGAGAAAGAGGGAGAGAGAGAGAAGGAGAGAGGGAGAATCAGAGAATCAGAGAGAGAGAGAAAGAGAAAGAGGGAGAGAGAGAATGAGAGAGGGAGAATCAGAGAATCAGAGAGAGAGAGAAAGAGAAAGAGGGAGAGAGAGAATGAGAGAGGGAGAATCAGAGAATCAGAGAGAGAGAGAAAGAGAAAGAGGGAGAGAGAGAATGAGAGAGGGAGAATCAGAGAATCAGAGAGAGAGAGAAAGAGAAAGAGGGAGAGAGAGAATGAGAGAGGGAGAATCAGAGAATCAGAAAGAGAGAGAAAGAGAAAGAGGGAGAGAGAGAAACATGTAGGGGGGGAGAAGGGTCAAAGAGGTAAGGAGGAGGGAGAAAGGTAGGATAAGAATTTCAAAGGATTTCACCTCTTTATTAGTAAAAAAAAGAGCAAATACATTCTCATCACATCAGAACCAGTAATAGTACCTTCAGACATGTCTTCATCGACTGTCAGTTTGAAGTTTTTACCGCGTCGGACCACTCTGACAGAGTGCCAGTCATTATCATTGAGCTTTTGTCCCGCATATAGAGTCTCTGGTCCCTTGCCTGAGAACGACCGTTAGTTAGTTCAGGGTTAGGGTTAGTCAGCAACACAAACCAAACCTTCGTTTTCTCTGGGTGAGCTGGGGTTTGTCTACCAGTAACCAATTTCTGTAGGCCAGAAAATGAGAAAGTGTTTTGGGGACACTGATTGTAGCTAGGGATCTCGTATGCAGGACACCAGGTTGGGTTGCTTTCTGTGCATGTTCTGTTTACTTTGCCCACTCTGAAATCAAAGAGTTGGTTTGGCTTACAACAAAAATAGAGGAGAAAAGACCTGAAGAGATGATAATACATTACAAAGATATATGTTTGTACTTGATCATCTACCATCTCTTAAGATTGTAAATACAGTAAAATGATAATAGATATTACGCTAAGATTCTAAATACAGTAAAGTAATAATAGATGTTACTCTAAGACTCTAAATACAGTAAGATAATAACTGGTGTTACTCTGACACTATAAATACAGTAAGATAATAACTGGTGTTACTCTGACACTATAAATACAGTAAGATATTAACTGGTGTTACTCTGACACTATAAATACAGTAAGATAATAACTGCTGTTACTCATAAAAGGGCTCAGATCTTTTTTCAAGGAGTATGAGACCGTACATATGTGCCTACAGTATGGAGAACGTTTCTTCAAAAACAAATTCCTCAACCACCCACATGAGGGCGTGTCAAGCCCATGGTGTGCAACCACAGGGAGTTCAACGTTTATGTTTATGTGTGTACCTGCAGCCTCATTAGTTGTGGTGTGTAATCAGAGACATTGATCAGTATAATTAGAGTGAACGAGTGTGTCTGATCTGTCACTCAAACTGAGATCCACCGTCGAATAGAACTGCAGCTGAGACACACTGTCAACCTCAGGTAGACATACATACAAACACACACATACACACACACATACACACACATACACACGCACATACGCACACACATACATACACACATACATACACAAATACATACATACACACACATACGCACACACACAAAAGCACAAAGAACAATCTTAAATAGAAAACATTCTTTGCAAACATTATTCAGGGCGTAAACCGAGTCCTTCTCATTAATACACAAGGCCCTTGACTGCTGTCATGTTGTCATGACCAAAACAAACTCAAAGACCTCTTTATGAGTAAGAGCAGTATCACTAAATCTTTATAAGCCACACTACAATGTAACAAACATTCATTTGAAAGAAAAATGTACATGTGAATTTCTGTAACATTTTTAAAGATGTGTTTTTTTTAACTAACCTTAAAAAGATCAAGAAAAGTTGGCTAATTGAGTTGAGTTAACATATAGCTAATTATGTATAGAAACATCACACTTTAATCATAAGGTCTTTGATCTTAGCTGATCTATTATCAATGCAATTTCCTTATCCCACTTCTGTGCATTATCCTATCTATACAAATCATGTCAAAAATAATGATATCATATTCATTTAAAGAAGAATTCTCCATCAAGTGGAGTATAGACTTACTGGTGTTACAGTTTATCCTGACACAGTCTAGATAGGGGGGAAATAAGTGACAGATGAAATCGCATCCTTCAAGGTAAAAGCTGCAGACATCCAAGAACAGAAACTCCACCTTCCGGGGACGGTCACATGACATCGGCGGCCATTTCAGGTAGTTAGGGTAAGTTGTTATGATGGTCAACATAAAACTGCCATTTTGGATCTATATCTTTTTTTAGGTCTGAATAGATGCATAAAATATATTTTCAAAATATAATGTTGTTTTCAAATTTCAACATGTGTTTTTATATTTTAGGATTTGTAGCCTATTTTTTAAAATGGCCACTTGCAGTTCATTGGCCACATCGATTTACTAACCCAGAATTTTGTAACCATACTTTGTTATTCTGCACCTGTAGCCATTAGTTATTTATATCAAATGTATATCATATTGGAGTATGATACATCCTACACTTTAGGCTGCAAACGGTACACAAGATAGGCCTATATCTCAACCAATAGGGAATAAGTAGTGCTGTGATTGGTCAGGTGATCTGGGTTAGGATCCATGTGACCCAGCTCGTCATGTACAGTCAACCGCAACAGAAAAGTGGGAGCAAACAGCGTCGATCCAGTCAGCACCAGCGCCGTACAGTGGCCTAGCAGGACCTCAGAGGGTTCCAGGCTACCTCAGACCTCAGTACTAACACAAAGATAGCAAAGGTATAAGATACGTGTGCATGAGAGAAACCAGCCAAATCCCATTAGATATTGTGTATTGAAGTCCTATATACTAGTCAGACTCTGAGAATAATATTTGGCAACATTAGGAAAGTGACAGTTATAATGTGTCCATAACATAATGTAAAACTGAGTGAAATACACAGGTCAATTTCCATTGATCCCCCATCTTTATAAGCATACAGATGGAGGATCTTAATTTGAGCCAGTTTGCTACAGCAGGAAAATAGTCTTGCAGCAACAGGAAAAGTGAATTATTATTTTCGTAGGAGTTGATACATGTTTCGATAGGGTAAATCAAGTCTAAGAAGCCTTTTTAAAACTCAGATACACTAGAGGAAAATTATCAGCAACAAAAGTGTGATCAAATTAAAGCATTTCAATATAGCTTAGTAGAGCCTTCAAGGGATCTTAAAAAAAATGATCCTTGATTTGACCTTCTTAAAACAATTCCATATCTTAATAGTACCCCCCCTTATGTGTTAAGATCCTACATATGTATGTGTTGACAGCAGTGGAGGCTGCTGAGGGGAGGACAGCTCATCATCATGGCTAGAATAGAATGTAATGGAGTTGAATACCAGTCCATTCAGTGCATTATTATTAGCCGTCCTCCCCTCAGCAGCCTTCACCGGTTGACAGGTACAGTTTGTTTGTGTTTTGCATGAGGGTGGATATAGAGGAAGGCAAGCTAGTCAAAGCTAGCTTAATGTTTGTGTCCACGTGTGTATAGATAAAAAAAACGGGTGCTGCTATACTATCCTATATGCCACCATCTGCAGGCTTGCTGTGTGCTGTGGGCTCGAGCTGTATGCTAGGCGGGCCGCAGGCTAAGGGCCGTTGAAGGGGTGATCATCTTTGAACAAGGCGACATGGGAAATACCACCTACACTACTGTAGGGGTGCTAATGGGTGGAACCATGGACCGAACCAAAATAAAAATACAGGAAATAATCAACAAAACACAGTTACGACAACAAAAAACCCAGACAGTAAGAATGTAGGATAATAATGCATTATCGAGATGTAGTTATACAGTACCAGTAGAACGTTTGGACACACCTACTCATTCAAAGGTTTTTCTTTATTTTTACTATTTTCTACATAGTAGAATAATGGTGAAGACATAAAAACTATGAAATAACACATATGGAATCATGTAGTAACCAAAAAAGGAGGTGTGATGGCGTGGGGGTGCTTTGCTGGACGCTGTCTGTGATTTATTTATCATTCGAGGCACACTTAATCTGTATTGCTACTACAGCATTATACAGCGATATGCCATCACATTTGGTTTGCATTTAGTATGACTATGTTTTTAAACAGGAGACCAAAACACACCTTCAGGCTGTGTAAGGGCTATTTGACCAAGAAGGAGAGTGATGGAGTGCTGCATCAGATGACCTGGCCTCCACAATCACCCGACCTCAACCCATTTGAGATGGTTGGGGATGAGTCGGACTGCAGAGTGAAGGAAAAGCAGCCAACAAGTGCTCAGCACATGTGGGAACTCCTTCAAGACTGTAGGAAAAGCAGTCAAGGTGAAGCTGGTTGAGAGAATGCCAAGAGTGTGCAAAGCTGTCATCAAGGCAACGGGTGGCTACTTTGAAGAATCTCAAATATAAAATATATTTTGATTTGTTTAACACTTTTTGTTTCTATATGATTCCATATGTGTTATTTCACAGCTGTTATGTCTTCAATATTATTCTACAATGTAGAAAAAAGTAAAAAATAAAGAAAAACCCTGCAATGAGTAGGTGTGTCCAACCTTTTGACTGGTACTTTATATCAGAACCTTTGGATGGGAAGGAGAGAAAAATGGCCATCATAATAAGAGGACCTTGTTAAAAAGTCCTGTAATTGAGGGGTGAAACAGGCCTATGTAATGTATAATGAAACAATGTTTGATAGCATATCAGTAACTGAACATCTCCAGCCTAATATCTGAGAAATGTTCCTTTCTACTTGTGAGCATGACTGACTATTTCTCAATATCTTAATGAAAATGACTGTGATAATCATGGATACGGTGATTTATTTGTTAGATGAATTGTAAAATACTCTACAGTGATGACATAGCAGCAAAGCAAGAGAATGTAAATATGTGATGCGGAGCAAATACAATCCATGCAACTACTGTACAAGAAAACAGCTGTAGTTTGGCCAAAACAAAAATAATTAATGAAAACAACGACTAACAGAAAGGACTATGTGTCAACTCGAACAGACCTCCCCTGAAGACACCGGGACGGGGAGGGTTAACACTTTCATACGATACCTAGGTTGACCGTGAGTTTGACACGGCCGCTGTCCAGCTCCAGGCGGAGCGTGTCGGCAGAGTCCCGGGAGGTAGCGGCCATGAGGAGCCCAAATGCACGCTGGGACATAAAGCGTAGGGAGACGTCCTCTGCCTCTGTGTGCATCACGGCAGGCATCACCACCTTCATGTACATACTGCCATCATAGCTCAGGATAGACGCCTCTGTATTAAAGGGAAGGGGGGAGGGGGGGTCAGAGATGAGGAAGTAGCGCAGATAGTATATTTAAGCAATAAGGCCCGAAGGGGTGTGGTATAGTGAGTCCAATATACCACGCCTAAGGGCCGTTCTTAGCTGTGGTATATTGACCGTATACCACAAACCCCTAAAGTGCCTTGTTGCTATTATAAGTACTTTACCAATGTAATTAGAACACTAAACAGTAAAGTCATTCGTCTCATGTTCCATGGCTTACAGCTGGATCCAGCTCGCAAAACATTTGGTTTATAATATAGTACACGCCATGTAACAGACTCAAATTAGCACAAATGTGTTTCAATGAAAGTTAATGGCAAAGTGGGATAAACATGTATTTAATTCCATTTTTTTTGTCAACAATCACCTCAAAATACATGTCAAAATGGAAGAAAAATTACATATTTTTTAAGATAAATAAAAATGCATAACCCAAATATAGTTGTTGTATTCAGATGCTATATTTAGACAAGCATAAATTAGTTCAGGAGTAAAATGTAGCTTAACATATCCCATAATACGTTACATGGACGCACTCTGTGTGAAATAATAGGGTTTGACATGATTTTTTAAAGAAATAACCCTTCCTCTGTCCCTCATACATACGACATCTGTAAAGTCCCTCAGTGAAGTAGTGTATTTCATGCACATATTCAAATAGAAAGACCAGGAAAGCTGGCCATTCCATTATTTAAAAACACTATGCAAGAGAGGTACAAAGTACAAATCTGTTACACATAAACTCACAGGCCTACAGTACACATCCCTTGTGTCTTATTGATGAAAACACACATACCACATACACACTTAGACCCATGTACTACATCTATCACGTGACAACACTGTTATTGAAAGCCCAGACTCCATCACGTGACAACACTGTTCCTGAACGCCCAGACTCCATCACGTGACAACACTGTCCCTGAACGCCCAGACGCCATCATGTGACCCAGGCTCCAAACACAATGATCAACAAGCAGAACATTAAAACATCAACCTCTTCTTTCCTCTGCATTTTCCTCTCAACGCGTTGGGTTCCTTCACATGTTCTTTAACAAATACACTTGCACGCACACACAAAACACACACACACACACACACACACACACACACACACACACACACACACACACACACACACACACACACACACACACACACACACACACACACACACACACACACACACACACACACACACACACAGAACTCTCTCTCCTGACTGACACAGCTACAGTGCATCCCGACCTATTCAAGTTAAACAGAGAGATTAGGGCACCAGGGGACACATTTACTCGCAACACTACCCTTTTCTGCAGTTCACACCTGTCATCATGGTGGTGAGTGGCAGGCAGCAGGGCTATAATGCTGGAAGGTGTTCTGTTCTGGAAGAGATGTATTAAAAAGGGCAACCAGCTGTGAAATACCTGCTTTGACACCTCAGCTTTAGAATATAAAAATTGTCCTCTGGGCTCAGAAATGCAGCTCCATTTTATTTGGATTGAAATAAGAAAGGCTCTCTGTATATGCAAATAAATGTGCAGAGTAAACGTCACTCATGTTACGTTTCATAATGTTTCTGTGATTTGATATTGACATTGATTTAATTTGAGCTTTTCTTTTTGCAGTTACATCTTATTTGAACGACAGAGCTTGACATTATATCTACAATCCAAAAGTCTCTATGCCACAAATATGTTACGAAACCAGGTGCTTTGAACCATAGGTGATTTGATAACTCTTAGGTAACTAACAGCAACAACAGCTAGATACAGTAGCTAGCTGGTGTCCAGTAAACTATCAAATCAAATTATATTTGTCACACACGCCAAATACAACAGCTGTAGACCTTACTTACAAGCCCTTTAACCAACAACACTTTAAGAAGTTAAGGAAAAAGTATTGAGTAAAAAATAGATCAGGAAAACCGAGTAAATGATTGTACTGTAGCCCAGAGCCCTGAGGCTAATCAGGGAAGACCAGACCAGGTCAAGGCTCTCTACTTCTTTCTCCCCTCCATTTTCCAACGCTGACACATAAACACTCACATACTGTAGGCTGACATGCAAATGGACCCCGATTCTCTTAATAGTGCACTCCATTCGACCAGGGCCCATAGAGTTTTGGTCAAAAGTTGTAGATTATATGGAGAATAGAATGCCATTTGGGACGCACTAACACTACCCCTTCTGTCAGGCAGGGCCAAGCTTTTGATTTCAGCCCAGCCACGCCGGGCCCAGGTCCAAGATCACAGGCAGGAAAACCAGGTGAGAGACGTAGTGTGTGAGTGAGAGCGTGTCTGGCTGGCTGACCACAGAGAACAACTTGAATAGACATGGAAGGACACAAAAGAACAATCATTTATCAAGTGTGTGGTTTTTCTTGAAGAAAAATGCATTGCAGACAAGTTCAAGTGTTCAATACAAACTGAAGGTGTTTGTGAGGATAATATAAGATTCAGTCAGTACTATGAAATTGCTGCAGTTCACAAAATGTTAGGCTACACTACAAGTCATGCAGTTAAAAAGCAATGCATGGAAACGATGAAACGCAAGGCATTTATTCCACATTAATCATATAAGAAGTACACTGTTAAAATAGAAAGACTACTCAAAACCCCCTCATTGTAAAACCATGAAATATAGTGCACCTTAGCTGAGCTCTGGTGTTTGGAGGGTGTTTGGAGAGTGTTTGGAGGGTGTTTGGAGGGTGTTCGGAGGGTGTTCGGAGTGTGTTCGGAGTGTGTCCGGAGGGTGTTCGGAGTGTGTTCGGAGTGTGTCCGGAGAGTGTTCGGAGGGTGTTCGGAGGGTGTTCGGAGGGTGTTTGGAGGGTGTTCGGAGGGTGTTCAGAGGGTGTTCGGAGGGTGTTCGGAGGGTGTTCGGAGTGTGTTCGGAGTGTGTCCGGAGGGTGTTCGGAGTGTGTTCGGAGTGTGTCTGGAGGGTGTTCGGAGGGTGTTCGGAGGGTGTTCGGAGTGTGTTCGGAGTGTGTCCGGAGAGTGTTCGGAGGGTGTTCGGAGGGTGTTTGGAAGGTGTTAGGAGGGTGTTTGGAGAGTGTTTGGACGGTGTTTGGAGAGATTTTGGAGTGTTTGGATGGTGTTTGGAGGGTGTTTGGAGAGTGTTTTGAGGGTTTTTGGGGGGTGTTTGGAGGGTGTTTGGAGGGAAACCCAATGTAAGTGTTAATACACACTGAATGTACCTTATTTCCAAACAGAATGGAAGCACTCTGAAATACCCAGAGTGGTTCTTCAATCTGAATAATTGTGTTTTATGATATTGTTGTGAAAACCCTTCTAGGTGTTTCAGTGCATTTAAAAGGCAGCATCAAAACACTAAGATAGCAAAGGTAATATGAGGTAACATTTGTAAAGTGGGACTTCATCACTGGTATTCCTGTGAGAAGGTAAATGTGAACACGGGTCTCCTGCTTAGTGCACTCAGCCAGTCTTTAGGACTAAACTGTTGTGCTGAACCACCCTTGTTAAAATGAGCAAATTGGGCCCGATTCAGACTTGAGATAAGTCGTTTTAACATCGACTCAATAAAACATGGACTTAAGGCCATGTTAAATTAACTTATCTCAAGTCTGAATAGGGCTTAGGGAGAATATTCTTGCGTGAAATTCCACCTTAATTTTACCTGTGCTTTGTTTAGACAGATGCTCCAGCACCACATGTTACTGCATCCTACTTCTGACATTCATATTGTTATCTTGTTGCTATATTTGCATATCTTAATCACCTATGCATTTTGCATATTGCTATTTGCTAAGAATTTGTTCTTAAACTGACTTTCCTAGTGAAATAAATGTTATATAAAAAATGCAAGACACCACACACAGAAATCAGAACCATGGACAGCCACATCATATTTAGCTTACGTTAATTGGACTAAATCGTTTTTGGTATCTTTTAGTTGTCACTGTATTAAACTAAGCATAAGTGATTAGAATACGTTGAAATAGAGAAGTGTAAATGGTGCTGGAATAGTGGAGGCAGCTCCTGTTTTCTTTCCAACTTGTGATAATTCTACATGGTTCGAAATCAATAGTTGTTTAGTGGTTCGAAAATGTCTGAAACATTAACTTGCTTGACCGTGCTGTAGGTCATGTAACTTGTCTGTTACTGTACATGCAATATGCTTTGTGGACTTCACCAGACAGAAGGTGCTCTCCGGTTTTGTGATGAAATAAAGAGTGCTTTTTCCGCCACGGTGTCTTCTTATCGTCTTGGCCTTTAAATAAGAACTAACAGGTTATAGAACAAACTATTATCACAACACATAGGCTGCTTTTACCCACCCACCGCCACTGCAGATAACAGTCAATCATATCATCTAAGTCAACTGTATTGTGATTCCATCCATCTGAACAATCTTCCATGCTTCATACCATCATCTGAATATAAAGACTCAGGTCAGATTAGCATAATGGGTGACTAACAATAGAAGTCATTGTCTGTATTTTTTTCCATGAATGTCAAATATCAGTTGATTTTTAAAATGATTCATATGATTAATACCTTAGAGATCTTTGAACTGTATAACTCTATCAATATAATACATAAAATACAAATTGACCTGTTCATATTTTGTCATTTGATAATTTGCCGCTTGGGCAGTTTATTCCACACAGATTGAGGACCTAGCAGCTGAGGACTGTAACTGTTTTTATTAAATGTTGTGTTTTGTATTGATTGCTGTGTTGGTTAAAATTGTATTTGGTTGTTCTGTGATCAGGTCACCCTTGGGAATGAGACCCTGGTCTCAATTGGCTTTCCCTGAATAAGGAAAGAATAAATCATTTTTTTTATTTATTCTGAACCAGGAACCAAGCAAGTAATTTAAGAGTTTGGTCTTGTGACAATAGCGTATCCAAAGCTGTGACTCCTACTATGCTCATACACATATTCCCAGAGCTCTTCAGTAACACAACACATGAGAGAACAGGAGGGAGGACGATCCCAGAGCTCTACAGCAACACAACACATGGAGAACAGCAGGGAGGACGATCCCAGAGCTCTTCAGCAATGAGGTGATTATAGCTACTCAAGCACTTTGGAGACTAATAACTGGTTTACGCCCTGGTAACAGGCTAGGTGATCAGCGCCTGCATGGAACTAAATGTGTCTGTGGTTTATGTGTCTCTCTCTCTGTGTGTGTGTGTGTGTGCGTGTGTGTGCGTGTGAGTGTGAGTGTGAGTATGAGTGTGTGTGTGTGTGTGTGTGTGTGTGTGTGTGTGTGTCACACACACACTCCCCCACATACACTACACTGCTGCTATGCATACACAGCTGTGTGTAATTCTGAAGAGAGACATCAACAGCTCTGAACAGCTCATCTCAGATGGTAATTAAGGAAGGGGGAGTTAGAGCCACTTTACATAATTATAAATAGTGGCAGAAGATGGAGGGAGCAGGAAGGAGGGAGGAAGATGAGGAAGGTTATTAACAACATGAAAGCATCACAGCACAGATCTGTAAAATGGAGATGGAGGGGGTGGTCCATGTTGAGCTCAGCACGGTTTTATGTGAAGTACAATTTCTGCAGAAGCATTTAACATGGAAGAAAACATTGCAGATGTCTGTTTTGAAGTGTTGGTGTGTGTCCCCGTTGAATGTGTGTATGTCTGTGTGCGAGTGTGTGTTTACTAAAGACTAAAGTCCCTCTCAGAGTTAGGCAGCGGGAAATGGCTCCACTTGACGGAAGAGGCTCTATGCGTTGAGCGGACATAATTACCCATAATCCACCCATTTCACTCATTGTAGAGTGAGAGACAGAGACAACATTATGTCAGTGTTTCAACAGAGACATAGACAAAATTATAGCAGTGTTTCAACAGAGACAACATTATAGCAGTGTTTCAACAGAGACATAGACAACATTATAGCAGTGTTTCAAAAGAGACAACATTATAGCAGTGTTTCAACAGAGACAACATTATAGCAGTGTTTCAACATAGACAACATTATAGCAGTGTTTCAACAGAGACAACATTATAGCAGTGTTTCAACAGAGACAACATTATAGCAGTGTTTCAACATAGACAACATTATAGCAGTGTTTCAACAGAGACAACATTATAGCAGTGTTTCAACAGAGACAACATTATAGCAGTGTTTCAACAGAGACATAGACAACATTATGTCAGTGTTTCAACAGAGACAACATTATAGCAGTGTTTCAACAGAGACAACATTATAGCAGTGTTTCAACAGAGACAACATTATAGCAGTGTTTCAACAGAGACAACATTATAGCAGTGTTTCAACAGAGACAAAATTATAGCAGTGTTTCAACAGAGACAACATTATGTCAGTGTTTCAACAGAGACATAGACAACATTATAACAGTGTTTCAACAGAGACATGGACAACATTATGTCAGTGTTTCAACAGAGACATAGACAACATTATAGCAGTGTTTCAACAGAGACAACATTATGTCAGTGTTTCAACAGAGACATAGACAACATTATAGCAGTGTTTCAACAGAGACATAGACAACATTATAGCAGTGTTTCAACAGAGACAGAGACAACATTATAGCAGTGTTTCAACATAGACAACATTATAGCAGTGTTTCAACCGAGACAGAGACAACATTATAGCAGTGTTTCAACAGAGACAACATTATAGCAGTGTTTCAACAGACACATAGACAACATTATGTCAGTGTTTCAACAGAGACAACATTATGTCAGTGTTTCAACAGAGACAACATTATAGCAGTGTTTCAACAGAGACAACATTATAGCAGTGTTTCAACAGAGACATAGACAACATTATAGCAGTGTTTCAACAGAGACATACAACATTATAGCAGTGTTTCAACAGAGACAACATTATAGCAGTGTTTCAACAGAGACAACATTATAGCAGTGTTTCAACAGAGACAACATTATAGCAGTGTTTCAACATAGACAACATTATAGCAGTGTTTCAACAGAGACAACATTATAGCAGTGTTTCAACAGAGACAACATTATAGCAGTGTTTCAACAGAGACATAGACAACATTATGTCAGTGTTTCAACAGAGACAACATTATAGCAGTGTTTCAACAGAGACAACATTATAGCAGTGTTTCAACAGAGACAACATTATAGCAGTGTTTCAACAGAGACAACATTATAGCAGTGTTTCAACAGAGACAAAATTATAGCAGTGTTTCAACAGAGACAACATTATGTCAGTGTTTCAACAGAGACATAGACAACATTATAACAGTGTTTCAACAGAGACATTGACAACATTATGTCAGTGTTTCAACAGAGACATAGACAACATTATAGCAGTGTTTCAACAGAGACAACATTATGTCAGTGTTTCAACAGAGACATAGACAACATTATAGCAGTGTTTCAACAGAGACATAGACAACATTATAGCAGTGTTTCAACAGAGACAGAGACAACATTATAGCAGTGTTTCAACATAGACAACATTATAGCAGTGTTTCAACCGAGACAGAGACAACATTATAGCAGTGTTTCAACAGAGACAACATTATAGCAGTGTTTCAACAGACACATAGACAACATTATGTCAGTGTTTCAACAGAGACAACATTATGTCAGTGTTTCAACAGAGACATAGACAACATTATAACAGTGTTTCAACAGAGACATTGACAACATTATGTCAGTGTTTCAACAGAGACATAGACAACATTATAGCAGTGTTTCAACAGAGACAACATTATGTCAGTGTTTCAACAGAGACATAGACAACATTATAGCAGTGTTTCAACAGAGACATAGACAACATTATAGCAGTGTTTCAACAGAGACAGAGACAACATTATAGCAGTGTTTCAACATAGACAACATTATAGCAGTGTTTCAACCGAGACAGAGACAACATTATAGCAGTGTTTCAACAGAGACAACATTATAGCAGTGTTTCAACAGAGACAGACAACATTATAGCAGTGTTTCAACAGAGACAACATAGCAGTGTTTCAACAGAGACAACATTATAGCAGTGTTTCAACATAGACAACATTATGTCAGTGTTTCAACAGAGACATAGACAACATTATAGCAGTGTTTCAACAGAGACAACATTATAGCAGTGTTTCAACAGAGACATAGACAACATTATGTCAGTGTTTCAACAGAGACAACATTATAGCAGTGTTTAAACAGAGACAACATTATAGCAGTGTTTCAACAGAGACATAGACAACATTATAGCAGTGTTTCAACAGAGACATAGACAACATTATAGCAGTGTTTCAACAGAGACAACATTATAGCAGTGTTTCAACATAGACAACATTATAGCAGTGTTTCAACAGAGACATAGACAACATTATGTCAGTGTTTCAACAGAGACATAGACAACATTATGTCAGTGTTTCAACAGAGACAACATTATAGCAGTGTTTCAACAGAGACATAGACAACATTATAGCAGTGTTTCAACAGAGACAACATTATAGCAGTGTTTCAACAGAGACATAGACAACATTATAGCAGTGTTTCAACAGAGACATAGACAACATTATAGCAGTGTTTCAACAGAGACATAGACAACATTATAGCAGTGTTTCAACAGAGACAACATTATAGCAGTGTTTCAACATAGACAATATTATAGCAGTGTTTCAACAGAGACATAGACAACATTATAACAGTGTTTCAACAGAGACAACATTATAGCAGTGTTTCAACAGAGACATAGACAACATTATAGCAGTGTTTCAACAGAGACAGAGACAACATTATAGCAGTGTTTCAACAGAGACATAGACAACATTATAGCAGTGTTTCAACAGAGACAACATTATAGCAGTGTTTCAACAGAGACAAAATTATAGCAGTGTTTCAACAGAGACAACATTATGTCAGTGTTTCAACAGAGACATAGACAACATTATAACAGTGTTTCAACAGAGACATTGACAACATTATGTCAGTGTTTCAACAGAGACATAGACAACATTATAGCAGTGTTTCAACAGAGACAACATTATGTCAGTGTTTCAACAGAGACATAGACAACATTATGTCAGTGTTTCAACAGAGACAACATTATAGCAGTGTTTCAAAAGAGACATAGACAACATTATAGCAGTGTTTCAATAGAGACAACATTATGTCAGTGTTTCAACAGAGACAACATTATGTCAGTGTTTCAACAGAGACATAGACAACATTATAGCAGTGTTTCAACAGAGACATAGACAACATTATAGCAGTGTTTAAACAGAGACAACATTATAGCAGTGTTTCAACAGAGACACCATTATGTCAGTGTTTCAACAGAGACATAGACAACATTATAGCAGTGTTTCAACAGAGACAACATTATAGCAGTGTTTCAACAGACACATAGACAACATTATAGCAGTGTTTCAACAGAGACAACATTATAGCAGTGTTTCAACAGACACATAGACAACATTATAGCAGTGTTTCAACAGAGACAATATTATGTCAGTGTTTCAACAGAGACATAGACAACATTATAGCAGTGTTTCAACAGAGACATAGACAACATTATGTCAGTGTTTCAACAGAGACAACATTATAGCAGTGTTTCAACAGACACATAGACAACATTATAGCAGTGTTTCAACAGAGACATATACAACATTATAGTAGTGTTTCAACAGAGACAACATTATAGCAGTGTTTCAACAGACACAGAGACAACATTATGCCAGTGTTTTAAATCCCCCGTCCATTCAGTAGGCCTTTTGCCTTTTGGTAGGCCGTCATTGTAAATAGGAATTTGTTTTTAACTGACTTGCCTAGTTAAATAAAGGTTAAATAAAAAAATAAAAAAATAAACAGTGTAATGTAGAAATCATGTTTCTGTATTTTAAATGATATACTATTATATTATATCCTATTTATAATGAGCAGATAAGCAGCAAGTCAGATGTGTATTTGACCAAAATGATGGCGATGTTTTGATACACACACACACACACACACACACACACACACACACACACACACACACACACACACACACACACACTCACACACACACACACACCACACACACACACACACACACACACACACACACACACCAAGGAGATCATTCAAGATTAACTTTGAAATTGGACGTCTGTCTATCCATGTCCTGAGGACGTCGGAAAAATGCCTTCGAAACCGGCCACTAGTGGTAACAGTGCACACTATTACCATCAAGAAGACTTGGGTTTTGTTAAGGTGTTGTGGATGGTGATGGTGAAAGGGTATAAAGCATTGACTCTGGATCAGAATGTTCCGTGTTTGAACCCAGTTGTGGACATAGTTATTTTTATGTACAGTACCCGTCAAAAGTTTGGACACACCTACTCATTCCAGGCTTATTCTTTATTTGTACTTTTTTCTACATTGTAGAATAATAGTGAAGACATCAAAACTATGAAATAGCACATATGGAATCATATAGAAACAAAAAGTGTTAAACAAATCTAAATATATTTTATATTTCACATTCTTCAAAGTAGACACCCATTGCCTTGATGACAACTTTGCATACTCTTGGCATTCTCTTAACCAGCGTCATGAGGTAGTCACCTGGAATGCATTTCAATTAACAAGTGTGACATGTTTAAAGTTAATTGGTGAAATGTCTTTCCTTTTTAAGAAATGTTGACTCTCGTGAGCTACACAACAAAAACCTAGCCAGCAGGCTAACAAGCTAGCCAGAATAAACGAGCTAAAACAAACCTAGCAAGTTGAGTTAATACAACTACATCAAACGACCAAACTGAGTCAGTAAACCAAAAAGGAGTATTAAACATATCTTCTGTTTTTTTTTGTGTGAAGATTTTTCTCTTTTAACAGTTTTTGAGCTAAATAAGAGCTAGCTAGCAACAGACAAACACAACCAGTTGCCATGGCAATGGGGCAGCAGAACAGAGCAGCAGCAGCAATTGTAGCAGAGCCCACAAGCACCATGTCCCCACTCCCCCTCAACACTGAATCCATTCTCTACCCTCCAGAGCCCAAAAATGACACAACGAGGAAAGCTTTTAAACAGACACTACTAAAGGGGAGGCCAGAAACCCTTTTTGCAGACCTCTACCAAAATGGTGATGTGGGTAATCTCATCTTCCTCACTGACCAGCCAAATGCGTGGCGCTCAGCAGTCTGCTCTCACTACCCATCCATAAAGAAAGAGGGAATCTGTAATGGGTGGAAGCTGAAAGTCAAAGAGACAGACGACACTGACAGCACCATGATAACAATCAACCTCTACAAGACTGGGACTGTTATGGTGCAAGGTAACATTAAGCTGTTTGAAACAGACTTTCAGACCATTAAGGAGAGAGAGAGAGAAAGACACCATCAGTGACATGCCCTCCCACAAGACAAACTCCACCAGCACCACCCTCACCCCCACTATCCCCAACCCAAAAAACACATCCAGCACCTCTCTTCCCACCATAGTGGAGGATACGCCCCAGGAGGAGAGTGACCCTGTGCAGAACAGGCTCAGGCCCTCCTCACCACCATGGCTGCCATGAGGGATGAGTTCAACAAACTGGAGGGGGAGATGGTCCTCCTCACCTTCATGGCTGCCATGAGGGATGAGTTCACCAAACTGGAGGGGGAGATGGTCCTCCTCACCATCATGGCTGCCATGAGGGATGAGATCACCAAACTGGAGGGGGAGATGGTCCTCCTCACCATCATGGCTGCCATGAGGGATGAGATCACCAAACTGGAGGGGGAGGTGGTCCTGCTCAGGAAGAGCGTAAGCAAACAACAACCAGACAGCCACACCTTAGAGGAGCTCCTAACCAAGGTGTAAACAGCCACTAGATATTCACACCTTAGAGGAGCTCCTAACCAAGGTGTAAACAGCCACTAGATATCCACACCTTAGAGGATCTCATAAACAAGGTGCGGACAGAGCAGGACAGCAGACTTGCAATACAGCTGAATGAGGTTCAGCAGGAGAGAGACGGACTAAAGAGAGAGCTGGCTGATCTAACAAAGGAGGTGAGAGAGTTCCAAAAAGACAGGCAGAACAGTAATAACGATCTGACCACACTAAGAGAGGAGCTGCAGGAGAGAAAAGGAACAGAGGACAGGCTGCATGAGAGAAAGAGAACAGAGGAGCAGCTAGAACACCCCTCTATGACCTGCCCTCATACAGCAGAGGAGCCCAGCTCAGCCAGCCAGGCTTCCCCAGCCCTGTCCTCATGCAGCAGAGGAGCCCAGCTCAGCCAGCCAGGCTTCCCCAGCCCTGTCCTCACACAGCAGAGGAGCCCAGCTCAACCAGCCAGGCTTCCCCAGCCCTGTCCTCACACAGCAGAGAAGCCCAGCTCAACCAGCCAGGCTTCCCCAGCCCTGTCCTCACACAGCAGAGGAGCCCAGCTCAACCAGCCAGGCTTCCCCAGCCCTGTCCTCACACAGCAGAGGAGCCCAGCTCAACCAGCCAGGCTTCCCCAGCCCTGCCCTCATACAGCAGAGGAGCCCAGCTCAGCCAGCCAGGCTTCCCCAGCCCTGCCTGCTGCACCCCTCCTCCCCAACCCACAGAACAGCCTCCCACTGACAGCGGCACCGGCACAGACCAGCCACACCACAGCTCCAACACCCACCAGCCCCCCCTCTACCCCTCCAGTCCAGAAGAAACACTGGCTGACACCGTCCTGTTGATGGACTGTTGATGGGAAGTTTGTTCAGGATAATAAACTTTTCCCCTCGACACAAAAGGAGAAAGGTGTGGTGCCCAACAACGCAGAGTACCATGGAGCTGCTTGATAAGGCCCATCTCGGGTCGCCAAGCCACATAATCATACACACCTGAAGCAACGGGGGGTGGCCACTTCACTACGGGGAGTGATTGAGAAGGCCTCCGCATTCTTCCCCAACTCAAGGATTGTGGTGTCAACCCTTCTACAGAGGAATGACTTCCACCCTGCCACAATCCAAAGAATAAACGCCAGCCTCTCCTGGGACTGTTCCTTACAACCCAATATACACCTGGCCAACCATCTGGACTGTCTCTATGACCATGTTCACCTGTACAGGGAGACAGTCCCCATCCTTGCCAAGACTCTCAAGGATGTTGCTTTAAACCGCAGCCTGACCTCTCCACCCTTGAACAGCGAGCAAATCTCCACCCCTCCGAGATCACGAGACAACACCCCAGACCAGCATCCTGGACCCCCCAGCCACGACCACGGCAACACCAACCTCAATGCTCACCACAGCCAGCGCAGCGCAGCACAGACCACCCCAGCCCAGTTTTAGACCCACCCAGACGAGGCCTACCACCCCCCCATCAACCACATGATGGATGACATTAAACACATGCTAAGTCTACTATGCTCAAGTGATAGGTCGAGGGTCACGGTAAGATGAGCGCATTAACCACTCCCTCCTCACACTACATCCACCCAAGTAGCATGACACAAATGCTATTTTAAATGATAAACAAATCACATTTACATAACAAGAGTTTACATTAATTTAAAAATGATATTTTAATAGCTCTTGTTGGATGTGAGTGATTGTCTCATTTTGAAGGTAAAGAAAAAACAGTTAGGAAATCTTTTTACGTTGCATGTTGGAATTTACAAGGATGGAAATCTTTTTACGTTGCATGTTGGAATTTACAAGGATGGAAATCTTTTTACGTTGCATGTTGGAATTTACAAGGATGGAAATCTTTTTACGTTGCATGTTGGAATTTACAAGGATGGAAATCTTTTTACGTTGCATGTTGGAATTTACAAGGATGGAAATCTTTTTACGTTGCATGTTGGAATTTACAAGGATGGAAATCTTTTTACGTTGCATGTTGGAATTTACAAGGATGGAAATCTTTTTACGTTGCATGTTGGAATTTACAAGGATGGAAATCTTTTGCTTTTTGGCTAAAGAGCAGAAACCCAGACATCCTGAAATAAATTGGTGTTGTTGATATTGTAGTACTACAGTAAACATGGTGCAGAGGGGATGTTTCCACTGGCTGTCCACTAGCTTATAGGGAGAGAATTGTTCCATCCACCAAATTAAAAGGAATCACACAGAGCAGAGACTCAGGGGGAATGCTAATACGGTACAAATCTGAACTAACTAATTTAATCAAATTAATCAAAACAGGACAAATCTTTATCTGGTTAAGGCTATCTTAACAGATAAAAACGTCTTCCTCTGTGCCACATACATTCCCCCTTCAGAGTCACCCTACTGCAATGAAGAGAGTTTCTCCATTCAAGAGGGGGCAATTAGTCACTTTCAGGCCCAAGGCAACATACTGGTCTGTGGAGACCTGAATGCTAGAACAGCAGAAGAACTTGACACTATTAACAGTCATGGGGATAAACACCTACCAGGAAGCAACAACCTTTCCCTCCCCACATCCCACATACACCCCCCCAGAAACAACTATGACAAAGTGAAAAACAAAAACGGAGTACAGCTCGTGAAGCTCTGTCGAACACTGGGTCTGTACATAGTCAATGGTAGGCTGAGAGGGGACTCTTTTGGTAGGTACACCTACAGCTCTGTGGAACACTGGGTCTGTACATAGTCAATGGTAGGCTGAGGGGACTCTTTTGGTAGGTACACCTACAGCTCTGTGGAACACTGGGTCTGTACATAGTCAATGGTAGGCTGAGAGGGGACTCTTTTAATAGGTACACCTACAGCTCATCCCTTGGCAGCAGCACTGTAGACTACTTCCTCACCGACCAAAACCCAGTCTCTCAGAGCCTTCACAGTCAGCCCACGAACACCTCTCTCAGACCACAGTAAAATCACAGTGTATCTGAGAAGAGCGGAACCCAACCATGAAGCATCACGGCCCAATAAATGACATGGTACAAAACAGGCCTATAGATGGAGTGCAAACAGTACAGACATCTAACAAAAAGCAATTAGTAGCCAAAAAATACACTCTCTCCTGGACAACTTTTTAGCCTTAACATTCTCCTACAGCAATCAAGGTGTACATTTGGCAGTTTGGAACATAAACTTTATATTTGACAAATTAACCTCCTTGGCTAATCTAAAAAAACACAAGAGCCAACCAAAAATAATAGATAATGAAAAATGGCTTGATAATGATTGCAAAAATCAAAGAAAGTCATTGAGAAATATATCTAATCAAAAACACAGAGACCAAGACAACAAAAATGTAGGCCTTCAATATGGGGAAACACTGAAGCAATACAAACACACCCTAAGAACAAAAAAGGAACAGAGCATTAGAAATGAGCTGAATATAATTGAGGAATCCATAGAATCAAACCACTTCTGGGAGAATTGAAATAAATGAAACAAACCTCATCAGGAGGAATTGGCTATCCAAAATGGGGATATGCGGAGATATCACTGCAAGCAAAAACGCACACTCATTCTTATGTTTTATGAATGTATTGTATAGTGTGTGTATGGTAGGCTTACATACAATGATGGTAAAAAATAAAATTAAACATTTGAGAGTGCGCTGAGGTTGAATGTTTGAAGTGGTACGGGACAATAAAAGTTTGGGAACCACTGCTCTACAGCAATATAACAAAGAGCCAAGAACTAAAAGATATACATGAAAAACAGAATAAACAGTCAAAGTCTATCCGAATCCTGTGGATACCCCAATTACAGAATAATAATTACTGGAAAAACTATGCACGCTCCAACCCAAAAAGGCCTGTGGTGCTGATGGTATTCAAACGAAATTGCCTATACTCAAACTGTTCAACATTATCCTCACTGCAGGTATTTTCCCCGATATTTGGAACTAAGGATTGAGCGCACCAATCGATAAAAATGGAGACACATTTAACTCAAATGATTACAGAGGAATTTACGTTAACAGCAACTTGGGGAAAAATCTCTGCAGTATTATAAATAGCAGACTAAATCATTTCCTTGATGAACACAATGTCCTGAACAGAAGCCAGATTGGATTTTTTTTTAATTATCGTACAATAGACCACATTTACGCCCTCCACAATCTAATTGACAAACAACTAAACCAAAACAAAGGCTAAATCTACTCGTGTTTGTAGACTTCAAGAAAGCATTTGATTCAATTTGGCACAAAGGTATTTTTATAAACTAATAGAAAGTGGTATTGGAGAGAAAACATATGATTTTATTAAATCAATGTACACTAAAAACAAATGTGCGGTTAAAATTGACAACAAGAGAACAGACTTCTTCTCTCAGGCAGGGGGAGTAAAACAGGGCTGCCCAATAAGTCCAACACATCTACATTAATGAATTGGCCAAAACATTAGAAGAATCTGCAGCACCTGGTCTCACCCTGCACAACACTGAAATCAAGTGTCTGCTGTATGCAGATGACCTGGTGCTGCTGTCTCCCACTAAGGAGGAATTACAGCAGCACCTAGATCATCTGCACAGGTTCTGTCAGACCTGGGCTCTGACTGTTAATCACAGGTTCTGTCAGACCTGGGCTCTGACCGTTAATCACAGGTTCTGTCAGACCTGGGCTCTGACTGTTAATCACAGGTTCTGTCAGACCTGGGCTCTGACCATTAATCACAGGTTCTGTCAGACCTGGGCTCTGACTGTTAATCACAGGTTCTGTCAGACCTGGGCTCTGACCGTTAATCACAGGTTCTGTCAGACCTGGGCTCTGACCGTTAATCACAGGTTCTGTCAGACCTGGGCTCTGACCGTTAACCACAGGTTCTGTCAGACCTGGGCTCTGACCGTTACTCACCGGTTCTGTCAGACCTGGGCTCTGACCATTAATCACAGGTTCTGTCAGACCTGGGCTCTGACCGTTAATCACAGGTTCTGTCAGTCCTGGGCTCTGACCGTTAATCACAGGTTCTGTCAGACCTGGGCTCTGACCGTTAATCACAGGTTCTGTCAGACCTGGGCTCTGACCGTTAATCACAGGTTCTGTCAGACCTGGGCTCTGACCGTTAATCACAGGTTCTGTCAGACCTGGGCTCTGACCGTTAATCACAGGTTCTGTCAGACCTGGGCTCTGACCGTTAATCACAGGTTCTGTCAGACCTGGGCTCTGACCGTTAATCACAGGTTCTGTCAGACCTGGGCTCTGACCGTTACTCACCGGGTCTGTCAGACCTGGGCTCTGACCGTTAATCACAGGTTCTGTCAGACCTGGGCTCTGACCGTTAACCACAGGTTCTGTCAGACCTGGGCTCTGACCGTTAACCACAGGTTCTGTCAGACCTGGGCTCTGACCGTTAACCACAGGTTCTGTCAGACCTGGGCTCTGACCGTTAACCACAGGTTATGTCAGACCTGGGCTCTGACCGTTAATCACAGGTTCTGTCAGACCTGGGCTCTGACCGTTAACCACAGGTTCTGTCAGACCTGGGCTCTGGCCGTTAATCACAGGTTCTGTCAGACCTGGGCTCTGACCGTTAACCACAGGTTCTGCCAGACCTGGGCTCTGACCGTTACTCACCGGTTCTGTCAGACCTGGGCTCTGAGCATTAATCACAGGTTCTGTCAGACCTGGGCTCTGACCGTTAACCACAGGTTCTGTCAGACCTGGGCTCTGACCATTAATCACAGGTTCTGTCAGACCTGGGCTCTGACCGTTAATCACAGGTTCTGTCAGACCTGGGCTCTGACCGTTAACCACAGGTTCTGTCAGACCTGGGCTCTGACCGTTAATCACAGGTTCTGTCAGACCTGGGCTCTGACCGTTAATCACAGGTTCTGTCAGACCTGGGCTCTGAGTGTTAATCACAGGTTCTGTCAGACCTGGGCTCTGACTGTTAATCACAGGTTCTGTCAGACCTGGTCTCTGACTGTTAATCACAGGTTCTGTCAGACCTGGTCTCTGACTGTTAATCACAGGTTCTGTCAGACCTGGGCTCTGACCGTTAACCACAGGCTCTGTCAGACCTGGGCTCTGACCGTTAATCACCGGTTCTGTCAGACCCGGACTCTGACCGTTACTCACCGGGTCTGTCAGACCTGGGCTCTGACCGTTAATCACAGGTTCTGTCAGACCTGGTCTCTGACTGTTAATCACAGGTTCTGTCAGACCTGGGCTCTGACCGTTAACCACAGGTTCTGTCAGACCTGGGCTCTGACCGTTAATCACAGGTTCTGTCAGACCTGGGCTCTGACCGTTAATCACAGGTTCTGTCAGACCTGGGCTCTGACCGTTAATCACAGGTTCTGTCAGACCTGGGCTCTGACCGTTAATCACAGGTTCTGTCACACCTGGGCTCTGACTGTTAATCACAGGTTCTGTCAGACCTGGTCTCTGACTGTCAATCACAGGTTCTGTCAGACCTGGGCTCTGACCGTTAACCACAGGTTCTGTCAGACCTGGGCTCGGACCGTTAATCACAGGTTCTGTCAGACCTGGACTCTGACCGTTACTCACCGGGTCTGTCAGACCTGGGCTCTGACCGTTAATCACAGGTTCTGTCAGACCTGGGCTCTGACCGTTAATCACCGGTTCTGTCAGACCTGGGCTCTGACCGTTACTCACCGGGTCTGTCAGACCTGGGCTCTGACCGTTAATCACAGGTTCTGTCAGACCTGGGCTCTGACCGTTACTCACCGGGTCTGTCAGACCTGGGCTCTGACTGTTACTCACCGGGTCTGTCAGACCTGGGCTCTGACCGTTAACCACAGGTTCTGTCAGACCTGGGCTCTGGCCGTTAATCACAGGTTCTGTCAGACCTGGGCTCTGACCGTTAACCACAGGTTCTGCCAGACCTGGGCTCTGACCGTTACTCACCGGTTCTGTCAGACCTGGGCTCTGAGCATTAATCACAGGTTCTGTCAGACCTGGGCTCTGACCGTTAACCACAGGTTCTGTCAGACCTGGGCTCTGACCATTAATCACAGGTTCTGTCAGACCTGGGCTCTGACCGTTAATCACAGGTTCTGTCAGACCTGGGCTCTGACCTTTAACCACAGGTTCTGTCAGACCTGGGCTCTGACCGTTAATCACAGGTTCTGTCAGACCTGGGCTCTGACCGTTAATCACAGGTTCTGTCAGACCTGGGCTCTGAGTGTTAATCACAGGTTCTGTCAGACCTGGGCACTGACTGTTAATCACAGGTTCTGTCAGACCTGGTCTCTGACTGTTAATCACAGGTTCTGTCAGACCTGGGCTCTGACCGTTAACCACAGGTTCTGTCAGACCTGGGCTCTGACCGTTAATCACCGGTTCTGTCAGACCCGGACTCTGACCGTTACTCACCGGGTCTGTCAGACCTGGGCTCTGACCGTTAATCACAGGTTCTGTCAGACCTGGGCTCTGATCGTTAACCACAGGTTCTGTCAGACCTGGGCTCTGACCGTTAATCACAGGTTCTGTCAGACCTGGGCTCTGACCGTTAATCACAGGTTCTGTCAGACCTGGGCTCTGACCGTTAATCACAGGTTCTGTCAGACCTGGGCTCTGACCGTTAATCACAGGTTCTGTCACACCTGGGCTCTGACTGTTAATCACAGGTTCTGTCAGACCTGGTCTCTGACTGTCAATCACAGGTTCTGTCAGACCTGGGCTCTGACCGTTAACCACAGGTTCTGTCAGACCTGGGCTCGGACCGTTAATCACAGGTTCTGTCAGACCCGGACTCTGACCGTTACTCACCGGGTCTGTCAGACCTGGGCTCTGACCGTTAATCACAGGTTCTGTCAGACCTGGGCTCTGACCGTTAATCACCGGTTCTGTCAGACCTGGGCTCTGACCGTTACTCACCGGGTCTGTCAGACCTGGGCTCTGACCGTTAATCACAGGTTCTGTCAGACCTGGGCTCTGACCGTTACTCACCGGGTCTGTCAGACCTGGGCTCTGACTGTTACTCACCGGGTCTGTCAGACCTGGGCTCTGACCGTTACTCACCGGGTCTGTCAGACCTGGGCTCTGACTGTTACTCACCGGGTCTGTCAGACCTGGGCTCTGACCGTTACTTACCGGGTCTGTCAGACCTGGGCTCTGACCGTGACTCACCGGGTCTGTCAGACCTGGGCTCTGACTGTTACTCACCGGGTCTGTCAGAACTGGGCTCTGACCGTTACTCACCGGGTCTGTCAGACCTGGGCTCTGACCGTTACTCACCGGGTCTGTCAGACCTGGGCTCTGACCGTTAATCTAAAAAAACAGAATACAATGATATTCCAAAACAGGTTCAGAAATCAGGCTGAACATTGTGACTGATAGAAAACTGAAGAAAACACTGACTAGGTAGAGACTCGGTGAGCACAGTCTGGCTATAGAGAGTGGTTGTCACGGGCAAACCTGGCTGCCCAGAGAGGACAGGCTGTGCTCACTCTGCTCCATGGGAGAGGTAGAGACAGAGCAGCATTTCCAATTACACTACGACAAATACTCAAACCTAAGAGAATATTTATTTCCCCAAATTATAATTTGAAACAATAAAATATGAAGAAACAATCTAATATTTATTGGGTGAAAAGCCTAACTTTGAGAGAGAGCATCAGGGTCATATTTATCAGCAACACTTGAAAGCTATGAGGTCTATTGGCTTTCTGTCTGTTTTGGCCCTGTCTGTGTTACGTCAGAAAAAAAAAGTATTTCACCCTGAAACCAGCCAGGAAACCTTTAAAAGCTGTTGTCTTAGGAGATCTAGATGGCCACTCTCTGACAGCTAGATGTTGTCTGGTCTCCGTCTATTCCTCAGAGCAAGACAGAAAAGGAGACAAGTTAGGAGAGTAGAAGGGCAGTCAGTTGCCCGGGATACAAACCCCTGGACTTCATACTGTGACTGTCATCTCCAGACAATTTATATACATTACACCATGATGGTCCTATCCCTATCCTCTTCCATACAGCACACACACACAAACACAGAGGCAGTGCAGAGTTTTTCTACGCCCCAGGGCTCCTACATTTAATTATAGTTTGGGATTAGAAAGCAATAGCATCAAGCAGAGAAGAGAAAAACTCCCCGCTCCACCCGGAAAACTAACACATCGTTTTACAATGGAAGACCTCAGCTACTAACACAAGTCAACAGTGTCAAACAAATCTCTCTTATCTCTTCTGTTTTTTCCTCTCTCTCTGTCTTGCTGCTGTGATGGCACACTATGGTATTTCACCCTAAAGATATGGGAGTTTATCAAAATTGGATTTTGTTTTCAAATTATTTGTGGGTCTGTGTAATCTGAGGGAAATATGTGTCTCTAATATGGTCATACATGTGTGCAGCTCAGTTTCCACCTCATTTTGTGGGCAGTGTGCACATAGCCTGTCTTCTCTTGAAAGACAGGTCTGCCTACGGCAGCCTTACTCAATAGCAAGGTTATTCTCACTGAGTCTGTACATACTCAAAGCTTCCCTTACATTTGGGTTAGTCACAGTGGTCAGGTATTCTGCCACTGTGTAATCCTTGTTTAGGGCCAAATAACATTACAGTTTGCTGTTTTTAGGTTACTTCTTTCTAATGTGTCAAGTAACTATCTTTTTGTTTTCCCATGATTTGGTTGGGTCTAATTGTGTTGCTGTCCTGGGGCTCTGTGGGCTCTGTTTGTGTTTGTGAACAGAGCTCCAGGACCAGCTTGCTTAGGGGACTATTCTCTAGGTTAATTTCTCTGTAGGTGATGGCTTTGTTATGGAAGGTTTGGGAATCGCATCATTTGAGGTATTTTCTGTTTTTGATAATTAGAGTTTATCGGCCTAATTCTACTCTGCATGTATTATTTGGTGTATAACGTTGTTTCCGGGTGATGTTTTTGTAGAATTCTACATGCAGAGTCTCAAATTGGTGTTTGGCCCCTTTTGTGAATTCTTTGTTAGTGTGCGGACCCCAGACCTCACAACCATAAAGGGCAATGGGTTCTATAGCCGAATCAAGTATTTTTTGCCAAATCCTATTTGGGGTCTAATTTTACGTTCCTATTGATGGCGTAGAAGGACCTTGCCTTGTCTCTCAAATCGTTGTAGCTTGTAGAAGTTAGCTGTGGTGCTGATGTTTAGGCCGATGTAGATAACGTTTTTTGTGTGCTTTGGGGCAAAGGTGTCTAGATGAAATTTGTATTCGTGGTCCATTATTTTGGTTTTGATGAGATTTACTGTCAGGGCCCAGGTCTGACAGACTCTGTGCAGAAGATCTAGGTGCTGCTGTAGGCCCTCATTGGTTGTGGACAGAAAAAACAGATCATCAGCAAACAGCAGACATTTGACTTCAGCTTCTAGTAAGCTGACTGTTCGAGTGCCCATGACAATTTTAACTGAAATTTTAACTGCACACTTGTTGTTTGTGTACACAGATGTCTCTCTCTCTCTCTCTCTCTCTCTCTCTCTCTCTCTCTCTCTCTCTCTCTCTCTCTCTCTCTCTCTCTCTCTCTCTCTCTCTCTCTGTGTTTTTTTTTTTTTGTTTTTTTTCAAAGTTAGGGTGGAAGAGGACAGAGTAACTTTCTTGGGGGTTGGAAGGTGTAGTGTGCGCAATGGCTTCTCAGCCTAGCGCGGAGGAGACGCTGTCGATACAGCATGGATTCAGGTGTGTTCCTGAGAACGGAGTTAAGGTGGAGGAGGTTCTGCTCGCGGTCGGTGAACAGGTAGGAGCTGAGTTTATACATTCTGCTTCTAGAATGAACAAAGCTGTGGTTGTGTTCATGAAAAGGGCTAATTTGGTCGGTAGGCTAATTGCTAGCAGAATATTTGTAAGGGATGTGTTGGTGTCAATTTCACCTCTCTCTACCCCTTCAACAAGAGTTGTAGTGGCAAATTTGCCTCCGTTTATTACGGATGATCAAATTAGGAAAGAGCTGAGTCGTTTTGGTAAATTTGCTAGCGGTTTCCGTGTACTGTCAGCAGGTTTTAAGGCAGATGCCGTTAAGCACGTTGTTTCGTTCAGGAGGCAAGTGTTTATGTTTCTGAACAATAATGAGCAACAGCTAAATGTGCATTTTAAAGTGAGGCATGGGGAGGGGCTCTATGCCGGTTTTGCCAGCACAGATAGTCTACGGTGTTTTGAATGTGGGGATTTGGGGCACAAGAGTTTTGCGTGCCCACATAAAGGCCATAGACAAGGTGAGGGTACAACGGCAGGTGGGGGAAATCGAGGTCAAAATGCAGGGGGTAAGGAGATGCAGATAGCAGAGGCTGGGCCTAGTCAGTCTAGAGATGGTGGTGTAGATGAGGCTGGGCCTAGTCAGGCTAGAGATGGTAGGGTAGTGGAGGCTGGGTCTAGTCAGGCTAGAGATGGTGGAGAAGCAGAGGCTGGGTCTAGTCAGGCTAGAGATGGTAGGGTAGTGGAGGCTGGGTCTAGTCAGGCTAGAGATGGTGGAGAAGCAGAGGCTGGGTCTAGTCAGGCTAGAGATGGTGGGGTAGCTGAGGCTGGGCCTAGACATGCTATGGAGGGTGGTGCAGATGATGCTGGGCCTAGTCATGCTATGGAGGGTGGTGCAGATAATGCTGGGCTGAGTCATGCTATGGAGGGTGGTGTAGCTGAGGCTGGCCCTAGTCATGCTATGGAGGGTGGTGCAGATGATGCTGGGCCTAGTCATGCTATGGAGGGTGGTGTAGCTGAGGCTGGCCCTAGTCATGCTATGGAGGGTGGTGTAGCTGAGGCTGGCCCTAGTCATGTTATGGAGGGTGGTGCAGATGATGCTGGGCCTAGTCATGCTATGGAGGGTGGTGCAGATGATGCTGGGCCTAGTCATGCTATGGAGGGTGGTGTAGCTGAGGCTGGCCCTAGTCATGCTATGGAGGGTGGTGTAGCTGAGGCTGGCCCTAGTCATGCTATGGAGGGTGGTGCAGATGATACTGCGTCTAGTCAGGTTATTCTAGTGGATGAGGAGAGTATAGTGGGGAAGTGTAAGAGATTAGGGGGGGAGGAGGAGGGTGTCAAGAGGAAAAAGAAAAAGGGTGTGGACAAAGGCACCATGGAAATGTTGCCTGTTGCTGTGGGTGAGGCCCTAACCAGAGAAAGGGCAGGTGGTCAGGGTGGGAGATAGAGAAGAGGAGGAAAGTGAGTCTGAGGAAGAGGATGAGGAGTTATTTTTTTCAGACTCCTCTTCAATTGGCCCGGAGCTGACAGCCAGTCAACCCGAGGGGTCTAAGTACACGTTGAGAGAACTGACAAGGTTCCTGAATGAGACTAAGGGGAAAAAAGTTAATCTTGAGGCTTTTTTTCCTGATCCTAGAAAGTTTGAAAGATCAGTACAACATGCTATGAGAAATGAGGGGCATGGTGTCCTCTCACCCAGGAAACGGTTTAGGTTGAGGAAGTGGGTCACAACAGTGCGTAAAGGTTTACCTTCAGATACTGTTTAAATGTTTAATTTCTTACTGACACTGGGGCTTTTTGAGCTTTGCTATTGGTCTATTTCTCTGCTGGCTTTTCTCCCACTTCTTATGGAGACTCTTCGGGTAGGCTCGCTCAATATAAATGGCGCCAGAGATGCGGGAAAGAGGAGTGTGTTGGGTGAATATGTAAAACAAAAAAAAGTACAGGTGTTGTTTCTGCAGGAGACGCATAGTGATGTGGTGAATGAAGTTGATTGGGGGCTCTGGTGGAAAGGGGCAAGTGTGTTGAGCCATGGGACAAATCTTAGTGCAGGGGTGGCAGTCCTTTTGGCACCGGGTCTGGCTGTAAAAATTTGCTCCTCAAAGGAGGTGTGTAGGGGTAGGTTGCTTGTTGTTAAAGCAGAAATTAACAACATGTGTTTTGTCTTTATAAATGTGTATGCGCCTAAAACAGGGAGAGAAAGAGGGGTTCTATTTGGGAGTCTTAGACAGGAACTCTCACAAGTAGCGCCTGAGGAGACGCTGGTGATCGGAGGGGACTGGAACTGTACAATGGATTTTACAAAAGACAGAAATGGGGAAGAGCCTCATTCAGTGTCAGTGGGAGTGTTAAGGGATATCTTTAATCAGTTTGACCTAGTGGATGTTTGGAGAACTAAACATCCAAACACAAGACAGTATACGTGGGTGAAGGTTTTTGGGGCTAGGGTGAGTGCAGCTCGACTTGATCGTTTTTACATGTCCAGGAATCAGAGCAATAGGCTGCTGGGTGCTACCATTCTCCCAGTGGGGTTTTCGGATCACCACATAACCATGGCTCGGCTGTCTATTTCACCAGGGCCCCGGCAGGCATCTTATTGGAAGTTCAATGTAAAGCTCTTACAAGATGCCACTTTTTGCTCAGGTTTCCAGACTTTTTGGGAAAGATGGTGGCAGCGAAGAGAGGAGTATGAGTCTCTGAGTCAATGGTGGGATGTGGGGAAAGTGCAAATTCGGCTTTTCTTTCAACAGTATACTGCTCTTTCATCCTCAGAGGCTAGGAGAGTATTGGGGGAACTAGAGCGGTGTATTAGTGAGATGGAGGTAGAGATGGTGGGGCAAGGCAATTTAGGCCTCCAGGCTAACTTAGCCGAATTACGTAGGGACCTGGGCAGTTTTTTCCAGGTTAAAGCAAAGGGAGCACTTGTAAGAGCTAGGTTCTCCATGCTCAAGGAGATGGATGCTCCCAGCTCCTTCTTCTTTGGTTTGGAAAGACAGAGCAGTGAAGCCAAGGGTATGCATTGTCTACGGCTGTCTGATGGGCGGGTGACCTCTGTGGTGGGGGAGATGCGGGAGCGGACTGTGGAGTTTTAAACTGAATTGTATAGGGCAGAAATGTGTGATCCTATGTGTGCTCAGGTCTTGTTCGCAGGACTCCCTAAGCTCTCTCGGGCACAGAGGGATGAAATGGACATTCCTCTGTTGTCACATGAACTGGCAGAGGCAGTAACCCAGATGTCCCCCGGTCGTGCACCTGGGGTCGATGGACTTCCAGTGGAATTTTACAAAAAATTCTGGGGAACAATTGGACAGGATTTCTTTTGCGTGTTGCGTGAATGCGTCGGGGTAGGAGAGTTGCCGATGAGCTGCCGTCGGGCGGCTCTGACTCTCCTGCCCAAAAAAGGGGACTTGTGTGAACTTAAGAACTGGAGGCCTGTGGCATTACTCTGTGCGGACTACAAGATTTTTGCCAAGGTCCTCTCTAACAGACTGAAGTCCCATCTGGACTCTATAATACACAAGGACCAGACATATTGTGTACCGGGACGCTCAATCACGGACAACTTGTTCTTGATTAGGGACATGTTGGACTTGTCGAGAGGTTCTAATGTGAACTTTGGACTGGTCTCTTTAGATCAAGAGAAGGCTTTTGATAGAGTGGATCATGAGTATCTGTTTAATGTGATGTCTGTGTTTGGGTTTGGGAAGAGTTTTGTGACCTGTGTGAAGCTGTTGTATGCTGGGGCGTCATGTATGGTTAAGGTGGGAGGGGGGCTCAGTAGGCCAGTCTGGGTGAGACGGGGCATTAGACAAGGATGCCCTCTATCTGGGCAGCTGTACACACTAGCCATTGAGCCTTTTTTAGGACTGCTACGCAGGAGACTGCGGGGAGTGTGCTGGACAGGCATGGATGTGGTGACAGGAATAGCAGTCTCAGCATATGCAGATGATGTTTCTGTGATGGTCAGGGATGGGCAAGATATGCAGGAACTAGAGACTAGTCTGAAGGTGTACGAGGGAGCTTCATCAGCTAAGGTAAACTGGGGAAAGAGCAAAGCTCTGTTATGTGGGGCATGGGGGGATAGGGCTCCTCCTCTGCTTCCAGGGGGTTTGCAGTGGGGTTGTGAAGGGCTTAAAGTGTTGAGGGTGTACCTGGGCTCGGAGAGGTGGGTCAGCAAGAACTGGGAGGGGCTGTCACAGGCAGTGGTGTCAAGACTGGCCAGGTGGAGGTGGCTCCTGTCCCAAGTGTCATATAGAGGAAGGGTGCTGATAATCAACAACCTGGTGGCATCTTCCTTGTGGCATAAACTGGCTGTCCTCAACCCCCCCGCCGGTCTGCTTGCAGACCTGCAACGCAAGCTGGTGGACTTCTTTTGGTCGGGACATCACTGGCTGAAGGCAGCAGTTTTGTACATGACCGTCCACGAAGGAGGACAGGGCCTGGTGGAGCTGGAGAGCAGGATGGCTGCTTTCCGACTAAAGGCGGTGCAGAGACTGCTGTACCACACTGATGTTGGCTGGAGGGAACCAGCATGCGCGCTGCTGAGGAGAGCTGGCGGATTAGGGTTGGACCGGCAGCTGTTCCTCATGAAGCTGGAGAGGCTGAGTACAGCAGGTCTCTCAGAGTTTTACTCTGCGGTGCTGAGGGCCTGGCAGCTGCTAAGGCCCACACGAGAAGGGGGTGTGGAGCCTGGGCAGTGGGTGTGGGAGGAGCCTATCTTCCACAACCCAGCCATCCCTTTGAGATCGGTTCAGTCGGCCACCCTGCAGAGGCATCTGATGGCAGGGGGTTTACAAAGGCTGGGTGACCTGAGACTGCTGGGAGATGAGGGGTGGAAAACCCCGGAGGTCTTGGCGCAACAAACAGGAATAACGTCTCTTAGGCTGCTGGAGAGATTCCTGGAGGAGGTTCAGGAGGCACTGTCTGAGCCGGTAAGGGGGGGTGTTTGAGAGGCCAAAGGGAGAGGGGCCACAAATGTTCCCGCCACTGCAGGTGACGGCAGAGACTGGAGACTGGCAAGGGGGTCTGGAGGACTTGTTAGATTTTAACACTCCGAGCCTGGGGGAGTTTGAGGGGGTGGGAGGTAAAGCCCTCTACAACCTCTGCGTTAAGGTTAGGAGCATTAGAAGCCTAACAGGAGTGAAGGCACATCAGTGGCAGGGGGTATGTGGGGCGGAGAGTATGGTGGGTTTTAGATGGAGGGCGCTCTACAAACCCCCAGTACCAAAGAGGTCAGGGGACCTCCAGTGGAGGGTTCTTCATGGAGCCCTGGCCACTAACAGCTGGTTGGCACGGGTTGATCCGGGAATTGGGCAGGGGTGTCCTTTCTGTCAAATGAAAGAAACTGTAATTCATGTGTTTTCTGTGTGCACCAGGTTAATGCCATTAATGTCTCTGTTGGAATGTCTGTGTGACAGGTTGGTGGTGGGTTTTGCTGTTGGGATGTTTATAATTGGATACAGGTATTCGAGTAAGGAGAAAGAAAAATGTGTTTTGTTGAATTTTCTGTTTGCTCAGGCAAAGTTAGCTATTTGGCTAACAAGGAGGAACAGGGTTAAAGGTGGGGGGATAACAGACCCTTTACTACTGTTTAATGGGATGGTCTCTGCGCGCCTTAGGGTTGAGTTTGAGTTCTATAAAATGATCAAATGTGTGGAGATGTTTGAGGAGATATGGTGTGTTGGGGGGGCTGTCTGTATTGCTGGGGAAGATGTTTTGGATATACGGTTGTAGGAGAGGGTTTTTGTGTATGGTGATTTGTATCATGTGGTAGATGGAAAGATGAGTATGGTACATGAATGCAGTACAGGATATATTTTTATTTTTTATTTTAGGAGTGGGGGGGTGAGTTTTAAATGAATTGAGAATGTTTCAATAAAGAAAGACCAAAAGTCAAAGTCTCTCTCTCTCTCTCTCTCTCTCTCGCTCTCTCGCTCTCTTGCTCTCTCGCTCTCTCTCTCTCTCTGAGGCTGGATCATGTTCCAGTAGACTGGTTGATGTTAAATGGCTCCAAGCCTCTTTTTTACCAACCAATCATGCGCTCAAATCCACCATCCAGCTACAACCCAATTAACTAAATAGGCTACAAAAGCCTGTTCATAGGCAGACATAATGTTCCTGCTGACTGTGTTTAGGTCATTAACTTTTTAGTAGCAACACGAATTCCCTGTTACAGACAGCTGGTCAGTATGACATACCGCTGACTGAGACAATCACTGTGTTACAGACAGCTGGTTAGTATGACATACCACTGACTGAGACAATCACAATCATTGATCAAAAGCCATCAGCACAGAGAGGATAGGGAGAATATAAGAAACCATTTCAGAGAAAACTCTTCCTCCCTCCTCTATAAGCTGTGGTGCTTGGCTGCACACAATTCCCTTTATAGTGCACTACTCTAGACCAGGGCCCATAAAGCTCTAGTCAAAAGTAGTGCACTATGTAACAAACTGGATGCCATTAGGGATGTGTCCGCTGTCTGTTCTGTTCTGTAGCATGTTAAGCAGCTACCCAGTCACGTGACTCATCCTGTAGCATGTTAAGCAGCTACCCAGTCACATGACTCATCCTGTAGCATGTTAAGCAACTACCCAGTCATGTGACTCATCCTGTAGCATGTTAAGCAACTACCCAGTCACATGACTCATCCTGTAGCATGTTAAGCAGCTACCCAGTCACTTGACTCATCCTGTAGCATGTTAAGCAACTACCCAGTCAAATGATTCCTCCTGTAGCATGTTAAGCAGCTACCCAGTAACGTGACTCATCCTGTAGCACGTTAAGCAGCTACCCAGTCACATGACTCGTTCTGTTCTGTAGCATGTTAAGCAGCTACCCAGTCACGTGACTCATCCTGTAGCACGTTAAGCAACTACCCAGTCACGTGACTCATTCTGTAGCATGTTAAGCAACTACCCAGTCACATGACTCATCCTGTAGCATGTTAAGCAACTACCCAGTCATGTGACTCATCCTGTAGCATGTTAAGCAACTACCCAGTCACATGACTCATCCTGTAGCATGTTAAGCAACTACCCAGTCACATGACTCATCCTGTAGCATGTTAAGCAACTACCCAGTCATGTGACTCATCATGTAGCATGTTAAGCAGCTACCCAGTCACATGACTCATCCTGTAGCATGTTAAGCAGCTACCCAGTCACAAGACTCATCCTGTAGCATGTTAAGCAGCTACCCAGTCATGTGACTCATCCTGTAGCATTTTAAGCAGCTACCCAGTCACATGACTCGTTCTGTTCTGCAGCATGTTAAGCAGCTACCCAGTCACATGACTCATCCTGTAGCATGTTAAGCAGCTACCCAGTCATGTGACTCATCCTGTAGCATGTTAAGCAACTACCCAGTCACATGACTCATCCTGTAGCATGTTAAGCAACTACCCAGTCACATGACTCATCCTGTAGCATGTTAAGCAACTACCCAGTCATGTGACTCATCATGTAGCATGTTAAGCAGCTACCCAGTCACATGACTCATCCTGTAGCATGTTAAGCAGCTACCCAGTCACAAGACTCATCCTGTAGCATTTTAAGCAGCTACCCAGTCATGTGACTCATCCTGTAGCATGTTAAGCAGCTACCCAGTCACATGACTCGTTCTGTTCTGTAGCAAGTTAAGCAGCTACCCAGTCACGTGACTCATCCTGTAGCATGTTAAGCAGCTACCCAGTCACGTGACTCATCCTGTAGCATGTTAAGCAGCTACCCAGTCACATGACTCATCCTGTAGCATGTTAAGCAGCTACCCAGTCATGTGACTCATCCTGTAGCATGTTAAGCAGCTACCCAGTCATGTGACTCATCCTGTAGCGTGTTAAGCAGCTACCCAGTCATGTGACTCATCCTGTAGCATGTTAAGCAACTACCCAGTCACATGACTCGTTCTGTTCTGTAGCATGTTAAGCAACTACCCAGTCACGTGACTCATCCTGTAGCATGTTAAGCAGCTACCCAGTCATGTGCCTCTTTGGATGTGTATAAATATCTGGACCCTGGTAAAGAGTAGTGCACTATTAAGGGACTAGGGTTCCATTTGGGACACATATTCTCAGTTGATACTGGGGCTGATACCAAACTAATTTTCCTGCTCAATTCAACCATTTTTCAACTCTCCCAAGCTGATAAGACAAACAGAACAAAAGCTGAGAAAAGTAGTGAAAAGAGGCTGAGACTTTTCTCAGAGAGGAAAATGTGCTGGTCCTTGCGGATTTTCACTATGACACAATAAACCATTTTAGCCTGAACTTAAATATAATTCATTTAGAATACCTCCCTAAGATCGAGAATACTCTTGTTCCTGTTTGTGTATCTTGCCGGGAACCTGTGGATGCTTGGGAATCAATGGAATAGACCGGAATCATGCAACAGAATATTGCAGTACTGTGTTTGAACTACACTCGAGGTTTTGTATTGTACTGTTGTCTGTGTCACATCTGTACTCGTCCCCATCTTATATTATAAGCAATGAATTTAAAGTGGCCTCATTTTTATTCCCCTCCAACAATACAGTTAATACACTTTTTGAAAAGCAAGATGTTTAAATCCCTAGACACATAAAAAAACACTTGCAGGCATGTCTCTGCACACACCCTGCTGTAAGTGTCCTTGTGATCCTCTCTCTCTCTCTCTCTCCTCTCTCTCTCTCGCTCTCTCCTCTCTCTCTCCTCTCTCTCTCTCTCTCTCTCTCTCTCTCTCTTCTCTTCTCTCCTATCTCTCTCCTCTCTCTCTTCTCTCCTCTGTCTCTCTCTCTCTCTCTCTCCTCTCTCTCTCTCGCTCTCTCCTCTCTCTCTCCTCTCTCTCTCTCTCTCTCTCTCTCTCTCTCTTCTCTTCTCTCCTATCTCTCTCCTCTCTCTCTTCTCTCCTCTGTCTCTCTCCTCTCTCTCTCCTCTCTCTCTCTCTCTCTCTCTCTCTCTCTCTCTCTTCTCTCCTATCTCTCTCCTCTCTCTCTTCTCTCCTCTGTCTCTCTCTCTCTCTCTCTCTCTCTCTCTCTCTCTCTCTCTCTCTCCCCTGTCTCTCTCTCCCCTGTCTCTCTCTCCCCTCACTCACTCTCTCTCTCTCTCTCTCTCTCTCTCCCTTGCATCTCCCTCTCCCTTGCCTCTCTCTCTCTCTCTCTCTCTCAAAAGCAAGGGGTTTGAGCCATTCTAAATATACAGAAGCAGGTCTACAAAGGAGAGGATATTCTCTATGCTAATTCTTCAACATGGTGGTTGAGAATGACCCGGTATCTATCAACTGCTTGCATATAGGGCCTACTTTGAGTTAAATGCATCATGTAATGTGTGCAGCAGCTGTGTGCTTCCTGGCTGTGTGTGTGGAGGACAGGGGAATATCTCCTCTCTTATCTCTGTCTCCCTGCCTGTGTGTTCTACTGAGTCACTCTAAACAACCACAAGCAGGAGTTGACCCCCTAAGGGGAAAATAAGAGGGTCAATAGAGCACACACACATACACTCACTCACTCACTCACTCACTCTCACACACACACACACACACACACACACACACACACACACACACACACACACACACACTGTGTCTGGTGGTAGGTTGACAGAGAGGTAGGTTAAAAGTAAAGAGTTCCGAAGGATATTGAGAAAATGTAAATCTTGAAGGTGGATGTTATTGTATTTTTATTTTTTTATTTTTTATTTATTTAACCAGGCAAGTCAGTTAAGAACAAATTCTTACTTTCAATGACGGCCTGTTCAGGGGCAGAATGACATTTTTGTACCTTGTCAGCTGAGTGGTTTGAACTTGCAACCTTCCGGTTACTAGTCCAACGCTCCAACCACTAGGCTACCCTGCCGCCCCAAAGGGGTATTGTTTACCTCATAATGTTGTAAAGGTTACAACCGGATATCATGGGAATTGTGTTTGAAAAATGTAACATTGGTAATAGTGTACTACTGTACTTGCTTCTAATAGAATGGCTGTTAAGTACTTGCAATTCTTCACAATCAATTCTGAGTATGTCTGAGAATGAACATACAGTAGTTGAGAATGTCTGAGAATAGTTTCATTCAGACACCTATGCTGATACCTGCCTTGCTGATACATACCGTGTGGGTTCGTTTCTCATGCGAGACCAGTATGAAAAAGCAAGGAAATATATGTACTCACTACTGTAAGTAGTTATGGATTAGAGTGTCTGCAAAATGACTAAAACCAGACAGTCGACATGTTGAGATTACCTCCAAGGTCTAGACATCGATCACATCATGCAATTATAAAACTCACAACCTTGAATAAATTCATACATACTTCCTCCATTTTACCAGGAAAAAGTTACTCATATTGCCAATTTGAGCTCTCGAGTGGCGCAGCAGTCTGAAGCACTGCATCTCAGTGCAAGAGGTGTCACTACAGTCTCTGGTTCGTATCTAGGCTGTATCACATCTGGCCGTGATTGATAGTCCCATAGAACGGTGCACAATTGGCCCAGCATCGTCCGGTTTTGGCCGGGTTAGGCCGGGGTTGGCCGGGGTTGGCCGTCATTGTAAATAAGAATTTGTTTTTAACTGACTTGCCTATTTCAATTAAGGTAAAAAAAAAAATAAGGGACTAGACCTACTTAAACAATCCTAGCTTCAAAATGTAACTGAGATGACCTACTATTTCCACAGTACCATTCTGACCCAACCCGTAGTGTGCATCAATGAGTGAAATGATCATATAAATTATTAAAGATTGTTCCAATATCAAGCTAGTGTAGGGCAGCGCAGCCCCCGAAGTGACTCTTATCAGCTGTATGCAACAATTTCCGTTGTGATGTCGTGGGAATGCTGCATTATCTCACCAACATCATCTTGTCACATGTTGGTGAAGCAAAGGTTCAACATCCTGTACGTCTGATATTTGATTGGAAGATAACAACTAGCATGGTAATTAAAGCATCTGAGATTCATTGTTTTTTCTCTTTATTGTTCCTGACCTGCGCTGGTGAGATATACGTTCTCTCTCTCTCTCTCTCTCTCTCTCTCTCTCAAAATGCAATTTAAGAGGCTTTATTGGCATGGGAAACACATGTTTACATTGCCAAAGCAAGTGAAGGAGATAACAAATAGATAGTTGAAAATGAACAGTGAATATTACACGTCAAAAATGTTCCAAAATAATAAAGACATTTCAAATGTCATATTATATCTATGTACAGTGTTGTAATGATGTGCAAATAGTTACTGTACAAAAGGGAGAATAAGTAAAGATAAATATGGGTTGTATTTACAATGGTGTTCGTTCTTCACTGGTTGAACTTTTCTTGTGGCAACATTTCAAAAATCTTGCTGCTGTGATGTCACAATGTGGTATTTCACCCAGTAGATATGGGAGTTTATCAAAATTGGACTTGTTTTCAAATTCTTTGCGGGTCTGTGTAATCTGATGGAAATATGTCTCTCTAATCTGGCCATATATTTGGAAGCTGAGTCTGTACATATTCAAAGGTTTCCTTACAATTCCGATCAGTCACATTGGTCAGGTATTCCGCCACGGTGTACTCTCAGTTTAGGGCCAAATAGCATTCGTTTGCTCTGTTTTTTTGTCAATTCTTTCCAATGTGTCAAGTAATTGTCTTTTTGTTTTCTCATGATTTGGTTGGGTCTAATTGTGTTTCTGTCCTGGGGTTCTGTGGGGTCTGTTTGTGTTGGTGAACAGAGCCCCAGGACCAGCTTGCTTAGGGGACTATTCTCTAGGTGTCACGCCGTGACCTTAGTTCCTTTTCATGTCTCTATTTTTAGTTTGGTCAGGGCGTGATTTGGGGTGGGCATTCTATGTTTTGTTCTGTGTGTTAGATTTGTATGTGTTTGGCCTGGTATGGTTCCCAATCAGAGGCAGCTGTCATTCGATGTCTCTGATTGAGAACCATACTTAGGCAGCCTGTTTTCCCACTATGGGTTGTGGGTAGTTGTTTTCCGTTTCAGTGTTTGCACCATACGGGACTGTTTCGGTTTTCATTTATTCTCTTGTTCTTTTGTATTTACTGTTCAGTTAATTAAAGGAAATATGAACACATACCACGCTGCCCCTTGGTCCTCTTCTCCTTCTCCCGACGACAATCGTTACACTAGGTTCATTTCTCTGTAGGTGATAGCTTTGTTATGGAAGGTTTGGGAATCACATCCTTTTTTAGGTAATTTAACAGCTCTTTACTGGATTTTTTTTTAGCAGGTATCGTCTGGATGCATTATTTGCTATTTTACGGTGTACATGGAGGATATTTTTTGTGTTTGTCCCATTTTGTGAATTCTTGGTTGGTGAGCGAACCTCAGACCTCACAACCCTAAAGGGTAATGGGTTCCATAACTGATCCAAGCATTTTTTGCCAATTTTATGTTCCTTTTGATGGTATGGAAGGCCCTTCTTGCCTTATCTCTCAAATTGTTCACAGCTTTGTGGAAGTTACCTGTGGCGCTGATGTTTAGGCCGATGTGTGTGTTTAGTTTTTGTGTGCTTTCAGGCAACAATGTCTAAATGGAACTTGTATTCATGGTCCTGACAACTGGACCTTTTTTGGAAAACCATTATTTTTGTCTTACTGAGATTTACTGTCAGGGCTCAGGTCTGACAGAATCTGTTCAGAAGATCTAGGTGCTGGAGTAGACACTCCTTGGTTGGAGGAATCACCAGCAAACATTAGATATTTGACTTCAGATATTTGACTTCAGCCCTCTCTAATTTGTTGATATATACAGTATATGTTGAAGAGGGTGGGAAATAAGCCAATTTGACATTTGCTCAGTACATTGTTTTTGCTAAGGAAATGTACCAATCTGCTGTTAATGATAATGCAACAGAGAAGTCTCTCTCTCTCTCTCTCTCTCATCAGCATTTGTGGGTTCGATTACAGCCTCAAAATGTCCAGAAACAAATAACTTTCCTCTGAAACTCATCAGTCTATTCTTGTTCTGAGAAATGAAGGCTATTCCATGTGAGAAATTGACAAGAAACTGAAGATCTGGTACAATGCTGTGTACTACTCCCTTCACAGAACAACGCTAACTGGCTCTAACCAGAATAGAAAGAGGAGTCGGAGGCCCCGGTGCACAACTGAGCAAGAGGACAAGTACATTAGAGTGTCTAGTTTGAGAAACAGATGCCTCACAAGTCCTCAACTGGCAGCTTTATTAAATAGTACCCGCAAAACACCAGTCTCAACGTAAACAGTGAAGAGGCAACTCCGGGATGCTGGCCTTCTAGGCAGAGTTGCAAAGAAAAAGTAATTTCTCAGACTGGCCAATAAAAACAAAAGATTAAGATGGGAAAAAAAACCTGACACTGGACAGAGGAACTCTGCCAAGAAGGCCAGCATCCCAAATGCTGATGCTCCAGATACTCAACTAGTCTAAAGAATGCCAGTTTTATTTCTTCTTTAATCAGGTCAACAGTTTTCAGCTGGATTAGCTAACACAACGTGCCATTGGAACACAGGAGTGATGGTTGCTGATAATGGACCTCTGTACGCCTTTGTAGATATTCCATTAAAAATAATTGTCCGTTTCCAGATACAATAGTCATTTACAACATTAACAATGTCTACACTGTATTTCTGATCACTTTGATGCTATTTTAATGGACAAAAAATATGATTTTCTTAAAAAAAACAAGGACATTTCTAAGTGACCACAAAATTATCCTACACGGTAGTGTATATGATAAATATTACATCACATGACCAGAAGTATGTGGACACCTGCTCGTATAACATATGATTCCAAAATCATGGGAATTAATATGGAATTGGTCCCCCCTTTGCTGCTATAACAGCCTCCACTCTTCTGGGAAGGCTTTCCACTAGATGTTGGTACATTACTGCTATAACAGCCTCCACTCTACTGGGAAGGCTTTCCACTAGATGTTGGAACATTGTTGTGGGGACTTGTTCCATTCAGCCAGAAGAGCGTTAATGAGGTCGGGAACTGAAGTTGGGTGATTAGGCCTGGCTCGCAGTCAGAGTTCCAATTCATCCCAAAGGTGTTCGATGGGGATGAGGTCAGGGCTCTTTGCAGGCCAGGCAAGTTCTTCCACACTGATCTCAACAAACCATTTCTGTATAGACCTCGCTTTTAAGATTTCGCTGGGTCTAGCCCGAACCACAAAAAACAGCCTCAGACACTATGGGGCAGGTCGGGTTCTTCTGGCATCCGCCAAACCCAGATTTGAATGGCGCATGTCCAATGGCGATGAGCTTTACACCACTCCAACCAACGCTTGGCATTGTGCATGTTGACCTTAGGTTTGTCTGCGGCTGCCGGGAAACCCATTTCATGAAGCTCCAGATGAACAGTTTTTGAACTGAAGTTGCTTTCAGAGGCAGTTTGGAACTCGTTAGTGAGTGTTGAAACTGAGGACAGACTATTTTTATGTGCTACGAGCTTCAACACTGGACGGTCTCGTTCTGTGAACTTACATGGCCTTCTACTTCGCAGCTGAGCCGTTGTTGCTCCTAGGCTTTTCCACTTTACAATAACAGTACTTACAGTTGACAGGGGCAGCTCTAGCAGGACACAGGGGCAGCTCTAGCAGGACACAGGGGCAGCTCTAGCAGGACACAGGGGCAGCTCTAGCAGGGCAGAAGGGCATTTGATGAGCTGGCTTGTTGGAAAGGTGATATCCTATGACAGTGTCTTGTTGAAAGTCACTGAGCTCAATTTTTTATACCTGTCAGCAACAGGTGTGTTTGAAATAGTCAAATGCACTAATTTCAAAGGGTGTCCACATACTTCTGTGTATATATTGTATCTCCAACTGATTCTCCACTGGGCTGGGACTAATGCCTAATGCCTGATCTGGGCCTTGTTAGAGAGACTATGGAAAAATCCAACACATCTCAGTGTAGAGAGAGAGAGATGGAGACACACGTAGAGAGAGAGATGGACTCACAGAGAGGACAGACAGGAAGAGCCAGAAAGAGGAGAAAAATAAAGAGGCAGGGGGGAAAGTGAAAATGAGAGAGGCAGAAAGAGGAGAGTCTCAGTGGGATCTGGCAGCCTCCTCCTCTGAAACACTCACTTCATTAAAGGGCTATTTACCTGATTAATGAGGCTAATATAACACCAGCACTGGTAGGTAGTAAAGCGCCTGTTTGTCAGCAACACAACACCAAGCCATAAACTCCAGCCCCCTTCTCCTTCTCCTGTCAAACCAGCCTCCCTCTCTCCCTCTGCCTCTCCCTTCTTCTTCTCTTCTCAAACCAGCCTCCCTCTCTCCCTCTGCCTCTCCCTTCTTCTTCTCTTCTCAAACCAGCACCAATTGTGCTATTATGTGTTTTTTTCGCGTTATTTGTAACTTATTTTGTACATAATGTTTCTGCAACCATATTTTACGGCAAAAAAGAGCTTCTGGATATCAGGACAGCCATCCCTCACATCGGGTTAGACAAAGATCTTCTGGATATCAGGACAGCGATCCCTCACCTCGGATTAGACAAAGAGCTTCTGGATATAGGACAGCGATCCCTCACATCGGATTAGACAGAGAGCTTCTGGATATCAGGACAGTGATCACTCACCTCGGATTAGACAAAGAGCTTCTGGATATCATGACAGGGATCCCTCACCTCGGATTAGACAAAGATCTTCTGGATATCAGGACAGAGATCCCTCACCTCGGATTAGACAAAGATCTTCTGGACATCAGGACAGCGATCCCTCACATCGGATTAGACAAAGATCTTCTGCATATCAGGACAGCGATCAATCACCTCGGATTAGAGAAAGAGCTTCTGGATATCAGGACAGCGATCACTCACATCGGATTAGACAAAGATTTTTTTCTTCAACAAGCAAGACGCACAGGACATTCTCGAAACAAACGACAGGGCCAACTTCCCCCGTTATTAGCAAGATGAAGAAATGCAGGTACAGCCATCTTCACGGCTGGTCCTGAGGGGTTAGTCCCCCTGTACTTATAAAACACCTGAAACAGCAGTTTCCTGCCAATTAGAGCCATAATCAGCATGCTTACTTCTATGTAAAAATAACAATAATCTAGTTCACTGCTTATTTAAGCAGACCCCTTGAGCTGTCTGTGTCCCCCTGACTGATGGTTCTCTTTTTAAACAAACTTAATATGCTTATCTGCATCTCTGATCAAATCTGGGAAATAGATTGAAAGGAATGTCAGTCTTATTCAGTATACAGGTATATATTCAGTATATATGTCTCAGTCACCCAATTGAAAAGGACTGGGAAATACTAGGACAGCGTTGTCAACCATCACTTTGAACAACATTTCTGGTGGAAGATCGGTGTCGCATCCCTCCAATAGACTTCCAGAAACTTGTAGAATCTAAGGTGCATTAACGCTGTTCTGGCTCGTGGCGGCCAAACACCCTATTATGACACCTTATGTTTCCTTTAATTAGGACATTTCCTGTAGTTAGACAATCTAGCTACTCTAACTTAATTGATAGCCTAAAATGCCTTCTTGGTAGCTAGTTATGAGTTCGGGAGATTGGGAACCAATCTGGACCAGCTATAACCAACTTCATAAAACTGCTCCGTGGCTCGTAGTACTACAGAGAAACAATAAATATATTTTTTAATTAAACAAGACAAATCTAAGGGGGCACATCCTCTCTCCTCTCCTCTCCTCCCCATCTCCATCTTCTCTCCTTTCCTCTCCTCCCCCTCTCCATCCCTTCTCCTCTCCTCCCCCTCTCCATCCTCTCTCCTCTCCTCCCCCTCACCATCCTCTCTCTTCTCCTCCACCTCTCCATCCTCTCTCCTCTCCTCGCCCTCTCCATCCTCTCTCCTCCCCCTCTCCATCCTCTCTCCTCTCCTCCCCCTCTCCATCTTCTCTCCTCTCCTCCCCCTCTCCATCCTCTCTCCTTTCCTCCCCCTCTCCATCCTCTCTCCTCTCCTCCCCCTCTCCATCCTCTCTCCTCTCCTCCCCCTCTCATCCTCTCTCCTCTCCTCCCCCTCTCCATCCTCTCTCCTCTCCTCCGCCTCTCCATCTCCTCTCCTCTCCCGCTCCATTCTCTCTCCTCTCCTCCCCCTCTCCATCCTCTCTCCTCTCCTCCCCCTCTCCATCATCTCTCCTCTCCTCCCCCTCTCCATCCGCTCTCCTCTCCTCCCCCTCTCCATCATCTCTCCGCTCCTCCCCCTCTCCATCTTCTCTCCTCTCCTCCCCCTCTCCATCCTCTCTCCTTTCCTCCCCCTCTCCATCCTTTCTCCCCTCCTCCCCCACTCCATCCTCTCTCCTTTCCTTGCCCTCTCCATCCTCTCTCCTCTCCTCCCCCTCTCATCCTCTCTCCTCTCCTCCCCCTCTCCATCCTCTCTCCTCTCCTCCCCCTCTCCATCCTATCTCCTCTCCCCCCTCTCCATCCTCTCTCCTCTCCTCCCCCTCTCCATCCTCTCTCCTCTCCTCCCCCTCTCCATCCCTTCTCCTCTCTTCCCACTCTCCATCATCTCTCCTCTCCTCCCCATCTCCATCATCTCTCCTACCCCTCTCCATCCTCTCTCCTCTCCTCCCCCTCTCCATCCTCTCTCCTCTCCTTGCCCTCTCCATCCTCTCTCCTCTCCTCCCCCTCTCATCCTCTCTCCTCTCCTCCCCCTCTCCATCCTCTCTCCTCTCCTCCCCCTCTCCATCCTCTCTCCTCTCCTCTCCCTCTCCATTCTCTCTCCTCTCCTCCCCCTCTCCATCCTCTCTCCTCTCCTCCCCCTCTCCATCATCTCTCATCTCCTCCCCCTATCCACCCTCTTTCCTCTCCTCCCCTTCTCCATCCTCTCTATTCTCCTCACCCTCTCCATCCTCTCTCTTCTCCACCCCATCTCCATCCTCTCTCCTCTCCTTCCCCTCTCCATCCTCTCTCCTCTCCTCCCCCTTTCTGTCCCTTCTCCTCTCCTCCCCCTCTCCATCCTCTCTCCTCTCCTCCGCCTCTCCATCCTCTCTCCTCTCCTCCCCCTCTCCATCCTCTCTCCTCTCCTCCGCCTCTCCATCCTCTCTCCTCTCCTCCCCCTCTCCATCCTTTCTCCTCTCCCTCTTCATCCTCTCTCCTCTCCTCCCGCTCTTCATCCTCTCTCCTCTCCTCCCGCTCTCCATCCTCTCTCCTCTCCTCCCCCTTTCTGTCCCTTCTCCTCCCCCTCTCCATCCTCTCTCCTCTCCTCCGCCTCTCCATCCTCTCTCCTCTCCTCCCCCTCTCCATCCTCTCTCCTCTCCTCCGCCTCTCCATCCTCTCTCCTCTCCTCCCCCTCTCCATCCTCTCTCCTCTCCTCCCCCTCTTCATCCTCTCTCCTCTCCTCCCGCTCTCCATCCTCTCTCCTCTCCTCCCCCTCTCCATCCCTTCTCCTCTCCTCTCCTCCCCTCCTCTCCTTTTCTCTTTTCAAAGTTATAAAACAAACCCAGTCCTATCAACGCTAGAAGACCATACGTTTTAAAACCTCCTGCTTATGCCTTAGTACAAACACAAAAAACACATGGGGTATTGTAACAGCAAAATCACACAACAACATTTCGATCATAACAGTAACCCTAGTTACAGAATGAGCTTTAATAAAGACAGTGTAGACAATATTCTACCTGTCTAGAGAGGCAGAAAAGCCCCAGAAAATAACAACCCTATATTCACAGTCTGTCCTCTGCAGTCTAACAAGTCCTTACCTCTGTCTAGTGGCAGCACAGACCCAGAGCAGCCCCATTAAAATGCAGACATGGAGGGTTGGCGGGTCACTGCCCCAGGTCACAGCCCTGTCGAGAGGAGACCTGTCTGGGCCAGGGCCTGGGGAGCACGCACCTGCCTGGATGGAGCTGCAGCTCTGACACACACACACACACACACCTTGGCAGCAGAGATACACACACTGGCTGACACACACACACAAACACACACAGTGGGCAAACATATACACACATACACACTAACCTGCACATACACACAGTGACTGACAGCAAACAGGCACACACACACACACACACACACACACACACACACACACAGATATGCATATGTTCACGCAGGAGACACACACATTCACACACACAACATACACACACAAAACACACAAATACACACAATATCACACACACACACACACAAACCAGATCGGTCTCTGTGATAGAGTACCACACGTCTGATCAGAGGCCCTCTCATACAGACAGGAGTAAAACGTGTTCGAGTGTGGTACAGGTGCAGGACAAAACACACAGCAGTTAAGAGAAGGTGAACGCCAGGCTCACTCTTTGATCTTTTCCAATAGTAAAAATATGTCTTCAGGTTAAATATTCTTCACTGAGGGGCTTGTTTTGAGCAGTACTGAATACAAGGCTTTACAGTGTATATACTGTAAGCCAGAGGGGTTGTGTAGTCCGCTCATTATTATGTGACCTGTTCTTGGGCTTTTAGTACCATAGAGAATCTGGGTACTTATGGAGAATCTGGGTACTTATGGAGAATCTGGGTACTGATAGAGAAGAAACAAGATGCCAACTACCACACATCTGTGAGACACAATGATCTCTCCATCAAAGTATCTGCAGTCCAAAAGACTACCTGGAATCAATCAATCTCTCTCTCTCTCTCTCTCTCTCTCTCTCTCTCTCTCTCTCTCTCTCTCTCTCTCTCTCTATATATATATATATATATATATATATATATAGAGAGAGAGAGAGAGGGGGGGGGGGGGTTGTTCTGAAGTGCCTCCCTTGTATCTGCTGAGAGATATCAGAAAGGGAAACAATTGTTATTTTTTGGGGACATGAAAATTAAACCCTTATTTTTCGCATTAAACAATCTAAGCACTGTCTCTGTTTTCTGTGACACTGATACTAAAGTGCAGATAGTAATCTCTTCTGTCAAAAGGTCGCTGTCCTCTCTGGCAGTATATGCCCAGCAAGTCAGCAAAGTATGTCATCAAGATATGGGTGGCCTGTGATGCACAATCCAGGTACGCTTGGATTCAAGTCTACACATGGAAGCCGACCAGTGGAGGCCCGGGGAAGAACCAGGGGATGCGGGTTGTGCTTGATGTGACAGATGGACGGAGGGGGCACAATGTCACGTGTGACAATTTCTTCACCTTCTTCATCTTCACCTCAGCCAGCAGCTTCTGAAGAGGAAGATCACCATGGTTGACACAGTTAGAAAGAACAAGCCTGAGCTTCCCCCTGCACTCCTCACAACAAGGGGGGAGAGAGGCCTTCTCATCAACGTTTGCCTTCACCCCCACCACCACTCTAGTTTCTTACCTCCCAAAGAGGAACGAGAATGTGGTCCTCCTGAGCACACTGGACAAAACGGCTGAGATCAGTGATCGTGAGGACAGGAAGACAGCCGTGGAGGCGTGGACAATCTGGACAAGGTGATTGGAACTTACAGCTGCAGGAGGATGACTGCCCACTGGCCCCTGGTCATCTTCCATAACATCATTGATGTGTCCAAATGCAACGCCTTCGTGATACGGAACAAGATCAATCCTACCTGGATGCCTGATAAGCGGAACAAGAGGGGGCTGTTCCTGGAGCAGCTGGGTAAGGCACTTGTAACCCCACACATTCAAAGAAGGGAGCGCCTTCCCCACCCAGCAGCCTTTGTAGCGCATGTGAAAGCTGTTCAGGGGGCTGAATCTTGTCCTGATCCACCTGAGGCTGCAGCGGGGGCAGGAAAGAGGAGGAGATGCCAATTCTGCCCCCAAAGAAGGACTGTAAAACTAATACTATGTGCTGCACATGTGAGAAATACATCTGCAAAGTCCATGTACACACACCTACATACTGTCCTACATGTGAGAAATACATCTGTAAAGTCCATGCACACACACTTACATACTGTCCTACATGTGCTAATTAGAGTTGATTGATTCATGTTCTTCACATTTGTTTTATATCTATTATCTTATTTAATTTATTTATTGTTGTTGTTTATACACCTTGTGGTTGGGAGCAATGGTTAAAATAATGGAGAAGACTAATATTTTGTAGTTGAATTCCTCATTTTAAAGTTGATAAGAATATATCACCATGTAGCCAAAGAGGTTTAAGACTGTTATTGTTTCCCTTCAATAAAATGCAGTCGAAACTACTTTCTACACAATTCTGCTACTTTCTCAGGCCATACAAGTGCTATCTCTTCATAAGAAAAATGTATGTTTACTCCTATGCAGTACCTTTAGGTGTAATACAATTTATAATAATTATAAACCTCTACTTTAGTAAAGAAAACATTTATGACGGGTGTGTTGTAATAAAAATGAGTGGTGTCCACTGATTAAAACAGTCTTTCTGCATTGTGACGAGGGAAATATTCACAACGTTTGTGATGAATGACAGGTTGTTAATTAAGCTGCTTTATTTTAGAGGTTTAGAGAAGGTGGGTCATTTTTTACCCCCTAGGAGAGGGGAGTATACCGACTGGTAAGACTACACAAAAAGATCTTACCAAGGATCATCTAGATGTTTCATGTTGAATTTAAAGACCCCTTGAACTATAAAAACACAATCTATACAATCTATTGAAAAAGATCTTACCAAGGATCATCTAGATGTTTCATGTTGAATTTAAAGACCCCTTGAACTATAAAAACAATCTATACAATCTATTCCTAAAAATATGTTTTGGGCCTTACTGATGTTAGCTCATAGAAACACATTGATTAACAGATAGTCAAAATTGTTTTATCAAAACAAAGTGTGTTCTGAAGTGTCTGTCCTAAATCTGAGAGATATAAGAAAGATCAGGAAACATTTGTTTGTTGTTTTGACATGTTATTTAACCCCATATTTTTGGCGTTAAACAGTCTCTGTATACTTCCATCATTGTTTTCAAATGGTACCTGGGACATTCAGACGAGGATTGTGAGGCTTGTGGGTGTTCTAGAGCAAAAACAATGGACATGTACATGTTCGTAAGAGTCTCAAATTTGTACAGAGGGGTCATATTAGTGTGTAGGGCACGGAAACCAACCTTAGGGGGATACGAAATATTGCCAGATGTGTTTTACAGGCAACCTACCGTAGTCGGTCTGTGTGAGAATATATGTGTGTGTGTTGTAACACAGTGATGACGCAAGCATCAGGTCCACTAACGTTAAATCCCTCCTCCCTCCCACAGGCCCTACACATCAGAACACCGTCTCTCTACAGGGGTCAGAAGAACCCACTGTCCGGACATCTATGCCCACTGCCAGGTCAGCTACCATTGTGATTGAGGACAGGATGGGGAGGGAGGAAGGAACAAGGGATGGTGGGAGGAGGAGAGGAAGGGGGAAGATTTTGTGTGATATGTCTTTCTGACTGGTGTGTGTGTGTGTGTGTGTGTGTGTGTGTGTGTGTGTGTGTGTGTGTGTGTGTGTGTGTGTGTGTGTGTGTGTGTGTGTGTGTGTGCGTGTGCGTGTGTTCTGTGGCTGTGCGCTATGTGAAGTGCTTTCCCAACAGCCCCCCTCCCCCATACGCCTCTGAGTGGTACAAAAATAGCTGTCTCTTCAGGACTGAGGCAAGGTTAACGCGATCGGACAGCCTGCCTATTGCCTCTCCTCTCTACTTCTCTCTCTCTCTCAATTCAATTCATTTCAAGGGCTTTATTGGCATGGGAAACATGTTAACATTGCCAAAGCAAGTGAGGTAGATAACAAACAAAAGTGAAATAAACAATAAAAATTACACTCACAGAAGATCCAAAAGAATAAAGTCATTTCAAATATTATTATGTCTATATACGGTGTTGTAAAGATGTGCAAATAGTTAAAGGAAAAAGAGGAAAATAAATGAACTCTCTCTCTCCATCTCTCTCTATCTCTGCCTCTCTCACAGAGAAAGAGTGAAATAGAGATAGACAGAAGTCACTTGTTCATAAGACAGACATCATTTAGTCTGCCACAGAATAAACCTGCTTTTTATATTAAAGTTGCACTATACACAAATTGCAACGGCATTTCCTGGTTGCTAAAACGAATAGTTTGCCTCCTGTCAGTGTATGTGACAAAATAAGCTAATTTAGAGTAGAGAACCATTGGACAGTACTATCTAAAATGCTGCAAAATGTATTTTACACAACCAAAAATATTGTTGTTTCAGCTGTTTGAAGCAAATTTCAGTCTGTAACTCCTCCCAGTCTCTCTCTCTATACCTGCTGTAACTCCTCCCAGTCTCTCTCTATATACCTGCTGTAACTCCTCCCAGTCTCTCTCTATATACCTGCTGTAACTCCTCCCAGTCTCTCTATGCCTGCTGTAACTCCTCCCAGTCTCTCTCTCTATACCTGCTGTAACTCCTCCCAGTCTCTCTCTATATACCTGCTGTAACTCCTCCCAGTCTCTCTCTATATACCTGCTGTAACTCCTCCCAGTCTCTCTCTATATACCTGCTGTAACACCTCCCAGTCTCTCTCTATATACCTGCTGTAACTCCTCCCAGTCTCTCTCTATATACCTGCTGTAACTCCTCCCAGTCTCTCTCTATATACCTGCTGTAACTCCTCCCAGTCTATCTCTATATACCTGCTGTAACTCCTCCCAGTCTCTCTCTATATACCTGCTGTAACTCCTCCCAGTCTCTCTCTATATACCTGCTGTAACTCCTCCCAGTCTCTCTCTATATACCTGCTGTAACTCCTCCCAGTCTATCTCTATATACCTGCTGTAACTCCTCCCAGTCTCTCTCTATATACCTGCTGTAACTCCTCCCAGTCTCTCTCTATATACCTGCTGTTACTCCTCCCAGTCTCTCTCTATATACCTGCTGTAACTCCTCCCAGTCTCTCTCTATATACCTGCTGTAACTCCTCCCAGTCTCTCTCTATATACCTGCTGTAACTCCTCCCAGTCTCTCTCTATATACCTGCTGTAACTCCTCCCAGTCTCTCTCTCTCTATACCTGCTGTAACTCCTCCCAGTCTCTCTCTCTCTATACCTGCTGTAACTCCTCCCAGTCTCTCTCTCTATATACCTGCTGTAACACCTCCCAGTCTCTCTATGCCTGCTGTAACTCCTCCCAGTCTCTCTCTATACCTGCTGTAACTCCTCCCAGTCTCTCTCTATATACCTGCTGTAACACCTCCCAGTCTCTCTATGCCTGCTGTAACTCCTCCCAGTCTCTCTCTATACCTGCTGTAACTCCTCCCAGTCTCTCTCTATATACCTGCTATAACACCTCCCAGTCTCTCTATATACCTGCTGTAACACCTCCCAGTCTCTCTATGCCTGCTGTAACTCCTCCCAGTCTCTCTCTATACCTGCTGTAACTCCTCCCAGTCTCTCTATGCCTGCTGTAACTCCTCCCAGTCTCTCTCTATACCTGCTGTAACTCCTCCCAGTCTCTCTCTATATACCTGCTGTAACACCTCCCAGTCTCTCTATGCCTGCTGTAACACCTCCCAGTCTCTCTCTATATACCTGCTGTAACTCCTCCCAGTCTCTCTCTATATACCTGCTGTAACTCCTCCCAGTCTCTCTCTATATACCTGCTGTAACTCCTCCCAGTCTATCTCTATATACCTGCTGTAACTCCTCCCAGTCTCTCTCTATATACCTGCTGTAACTCCTCCCAGTCTCTCTCTATATACCTGCTGTAACTCCTCCCAGTCTCTCTCTATATACCTGCTGTAACTCCTCCCAGTCTATCTCTATATACCTGCTGTAACTCCTCCCAGTCTCTCTCTATATACCTGCTGTAACTCCTCCCAGTCTCTCTCTATATACCTGCTGTAACTCCTCCCAGTCTCTCTCTATATACCTGCTGTAACTCCTCCCAGTCTCTCTCTATATACCTGCTGTAACTCCTCCCAGTCTCTCTCTATATACCTGCTGTAACTCCTCCCAGTCTCTCTCTATATACCTGCTGTAACTCCTCCCAGTCTCTCTCTCTCTATACCTGCTGTAACTCCTCCCAGTCTCTCTCTCTCTATACCTGCTGTAACTCCTCCCAGTCTCTCTCTCTATATACCTGCTGTAACACCTCCCAGTCTCTCTATGCCTGCTGTAACTCCTCCCAGTCTCTCTCTATACCTGCTGTAACTCCTCCCAGTCTCTCTCTATATACCTGCTGTAACACCTCCCAGTCTCTCTATGCCTGCTGTAACTCCTCCCAGTCTCTCTCTATACCTGCTGTAACTCCTCCCAGTCTCTCTCTATATACCTGCTATAACACCTCCCAGTCTCTCTATATACCTGCTGTAACACCTCCCAGTCTCTCTATGCCTGCTGTAACTCCTCCCAGTCTCTCTCTATACCTGCTGTAACTCCTCCCAGTCTCTCTATGCCTGCTGTAACTCCTCCCAGTCTCTCTCTATACCTGCTGTAACTCCTCCCAGTCTCTCTCTATATACCTGCTGTAACACCTCCCAGTCTCTCTATGCCTGCTGTAACTCCTCCCAGTCTCTCTATGCCTGCTGTAACTCCTCCCAGTCTCTCTCTCTATATACCTGCTGTAACACCTCCCAGTCTCTCTATGCCTGCTGTAACTCCTCCCAGTCTCTCTCTATACCTGCTGTAACTCCTCCCAGTCTCTCTCTATATACCTGCTGTAACACCTCCCAGTCTCTCTATGCCTGCTGTAACTCCTCCCAGTCTCTCTCTATACCTGCTGTAACTCCTCCCAGTCTCTCTCTATATACCTGCTGTAACACCTCCCAGTCTCTCTATATACCTGCTGTAACACCTCCCAGTCTCTCTATGCCTGCTGTAACTCCTCCCAGTCTCTCTCTATACCTGCTGTAACTCCTCCCAGTCTCTCTATGCCTGCTGTAACTCCTCCCAGTCTCTCTCTATACCTGCTGTAACTCCTCCCAGTCTCTCTCTATATACCTGCTGTAACACCTCCCAGTCTCTCTATGCCTGCTGTAACTCCTCCCAGTCTCTCTCTATACCTGCTGTAACTCCTCCCAGTCTCTCTCTATATACCTGCTGTAACACCTCCCAGTCTCTCTATGCCTGCTGTAACTCCTCCCAGTCTCTCTCTATACCTGCTGTAACTCCTCCCAGTCTCTCTCTATATACCTGCTGTAACTCCTCCCAGTCTCTATATACCTGCTGTAACTCCTCCCAGTATCACTCTATATATACCTGCTGTAACTCCTCCCAGTCTCTCTCTATATACCTGCTGTAACTCCTCCCAGTCTCTCTCTATATACCTGCTGTAACACCTCCCAGTCTCTCTATATACCTGCTGTAACACCTCCCAGTCTCTCTATGCCTGCTGTAACTCCTCCCAGTCTCTCTCTATACCTGCAGTAACTCCTCCCAGTCTCTCTCTATATACCTGCTGTAACACCTCCCAGTCTCTCTATATACCTGCTGTAACACCTCCCAGTCTCTCTATGCCTGCTGTAACTCCTCCCAGTCTCTCTCTATACCTGCTGTAACTCCTCCCAGTCTCTCTCTATATACCTGCTGTAACACCTCCCAGTCTCTCTATGCCTGCTGTAACTCCTCCCAGTCTCTCTCTATACCTGCTGTAACTCCTCCCAGTCTCTCTCTATACCTGCTGTAACTCCTCCCAGTCTCTCTCTATACCTGCTGTAACTCCTCCCAGTCTCTCTCTATATACCTGCTGTAACACCTCCCAGTCTCTCTATGCCTGCTGTAACTCCTCCCAGTCTCTCTCTATACCTGCTGTAACTCCTCCCAGTCTCTCTCTATATACCTGCTGTAACACCTCCCAGTCTCTCTATGCCTGCTGTAACTCCTCCCAGTCTCTCTCTATACCTGCTGTAACTCCTCCCAGTCTCTCTCTATACCTGCTGTAACTCCTCCCAATCTCTCTCTATACCTGCTGTAACTCCTCCCAGTCTCTCTCTATATACCTGCTGTAACACCTCCCAGTCTCTCTATGCCTGCTGTAACTCCTCCCAGTCTCTCTCTATACCTGCTGTAACTCCTCCCAGTCTCTCTATGCCTGCTGTAACTCCTCCCAGTCTCTCTCTATACCTGCTGTAACTCCTCCCAGTCTCTCTATGCCTGCTGTAACTCCTCCCAGTCTCTCTCTATACCTGCTGTAACTCCTCCCAGTCTCTCTCTATATACCTGCTGTAACTCCTCCCAGTCTCTCTATGCCTGCTGTAACTCCTCCCAGTCTCTCTCTATACCTGCTGTAACTCCTCCCAGTCTCTCTCTATATACCTGCTGTAACACCTCCCAGTCTCTCTATATACCTGCTGTAACTCCTCCCAGTCTCTCTCTCTATACCTGCAGTAACTCCTCCCAGTCTCTCTCTCTTTATACCTGCTGTAACTCCTCCCAGTCTCTCTCTATACCTGCTGTAACTCCTCCCAGTCAATCTCTATACCTGCAGTAACTCCTCCCAGTCTCTCTCTATACCTGCTGTAACTCCTCCCAGTGTCTCTCTCTATACCTGCTGTAACTCCTCCCAGTATCACTCTATATATACCTGCTGTAACTCCTCCCAGTCTCTCTCTATATACCTGCTGTAACTCCCCCCAGTCTCTCTCTCTATACCTGCTGTAAACTCCTTCCAGTCTCTCTCGCTATACCTGCTGTAACTCCTCCCAGTCTCTCTCTATACCTGCTGTAACTCCTCCCAGTCTCTCTCTATACCTGCTGTAACTCCTCCCAGTGTCTCTCTCTATACCTGCTGTAACTCCTCCCAGTCTCCCTCTCTATACCTGCTGTAACTCCTCCCAGTCTCTCTCTCTATACCTGCTGTAACTCCTCCCAGTCTATCTCTCTATACCTGATGTAACTCCTCCCAGTCTATCTCTCTATACCTGCTGTAAATCCTCCCAGTCTCTCTCTCTATACCTGCTGTAACTCCTCCCAGACAGACAGACAGAGACAGACACATACAGACTGACACATACACGCACACATAAACATACCATCAACAGCTCAGAGTGGCCCTATCTCCGCTTCATAAAAACTTGATGCAGTTGAGCTCTTAAAGCCAGACATGGGGAGACCATTTTCACCCCCAGCCAGCCAGCCTTGGCACCTGTGTGTGTGCGTGTGCGTGTGCGTGTGCGTGTGCGTGTACGTGTACGTGTATGTGTATGTGTGTGTGTGTGTGTATGTGTGTGTGTGCGTCTGTGCGTGTGTACGTGTGTGTGCGCCAAGCCCCTGTTCAATTCCCCCCGGGAGAAAACAGCACCCTGCACAAAAGCCACTTTGCGAAAAAGTAAAATCCTATTAAATATTTCAGCAAAGCCTCCATAAATACAAGCTGTCCAAAGTCACACTTTTCCTCTCTCCTCCCTTCCCCTATCTCTGCTCCTCTCCACTCTTCACATTTACCCAGCATCTAAGGTGAATGAAATATGGGTACAAAAACAATTACTTTTCAAAATATAGCCAGTAGACTCACCTCTCTCACACGTGGTGGCCCAGAACCCAGTCCCGGTGCAGTCGCAGATGAAGCGGTTCCACCCTTCCTTACAGACTCCGTTGTTCTTACAGTGATTACTGTCACACTGTTTCCCTGTCATTTTACTACAGGTGGGCCTGATGCCTGTGGTGTTCTGAGACTCGGAGATGGCCCTTATGTTTTTGGAGCGTCCGTCGATGAAGAGGTCCCTGATGCAGCCCACATAGCCGTAGTTCAACATGGCCGTCCACAGTTCGGTAGGTAACACCAGGCCTACGCGGTTGTCAGGGAGACCACCCAGGTAGAGGTCTCCCTCCAGGTCTAAGATCTCATTCTCTCCGCTGGCTGTGAAGGGGGTCCTCCGACTGTCAACTGAGATGATGCCTGGAAAGAGGAGAGATGAAAATAAGTGGATTAGCCGTGTTATACTGGCCATATACCACAAACCCCTGAGGTGCCTTACTGCTGCTATAAACTGGTTACCAATGTAATTAGAGCAGTAAAAATACATGTTTTGTCATCCCCGTGGTATACAGTCTGATATACCACGTGTAATGGCGTTGGCCTGGAGATAGGTTTATGACAGTCATAAATACCTCTTTCCCCCTTTTTCCTCTCTCTACCCTACTGATGTGACATTTTCAAAACCCCTTGGTTAACATAGAGATTCTGGGAACATCAGAAGGTGGGGGGAAATGAACTATATTCTGGTAATCTGACCCATTGAACATATGCGGTGGTACTTAATGAATATGATGTCAGTTCGGTTGTCATCTGAGACATTCTCATCAATGATAAGATGACATAAACTCTACAGTGGAAAGTCTACACATCAGAGTTATCGGATTCACATGGAATTGTTGCTCAATTTAAATGTTTGAATATGAAATTATTCATGATGGGATGAAATGTGATTTTAGCTTCTAAAATGTGAGATTTGGGTTTTCATAAGATAGGTCTCTGCTCAATCAGTGGCCCGCCCCTGTGAAGGGACATGGGCTATAAAACTTTTGAAACACGCCCTCCTCTCCCTTCCTATATAAGCCCTTGACGACAATATAACCTCCTGTTCCGAGGACGACGGTCCGTTGTCAGAATGTTTCAGATAATAGCTACAGAACGAAGCCAACATCAGCGTGAGCTTGGTTGCGAATGTTATGAACTTTGAACTCTTATTCAATACAGAAGTGATACCTCCTAGGCGTTAAATTAGCAACAGCCGCTGCAAACGAGGGTTAGGAAGGAACAGACAGAGTATCCCGTCTACCACAAAATGACGTTACTACAACGTATTCAATTAACCAGCAGAGACATTCTTCAAAGGACAAAGGATTCGGTTGGGCAACACTACCTTCCATCTTCCACCAACCTACCGAAGCGTAGCTCAGAGTAAATATTTATTGCATTTTCCTTTTCCAAATGGGCGGTAATTTAGAATGCATAAGATACTGTATTTACGATAGCACAGCTTCGCCCTTTTTCCTCAGTCTTCCCGCTCTTTCACTCAAACCCAGCCCCTTTTCTTTTGTGTAACCAGCTGTCATATCTGTTCCGCCCGTTAGGGACGTTTTCCTTTATGACGTAATTTGTAATCAAGTTATGATTTCAATATGTGTATGTGTAATTCTGTATAATTAGTTAGGTATTTAGTAAAATAAACCCAATTTTGTATTGCTGATTCAACTTGGTGCAGATAACTAAGAATTTACAACTTTCAGATGAGACTGAATTAAGATGACGATTAATATTGACTGTTATTGATAACAGCTCTATAAATATTATTTTGTAGCGCCCGACTCTCTAGTTAATTACATTTACATGATTAGCTCAATCAGGTAATATTAATTACGGATAAATTATTTAATAGAATAGCATGTCATATCACTTAATCCGGCATAGCCAAAGACACGACACACGGCTGTCAGCCAATCAATATTCAGGGCTCGAAACACCCAGTTTATAGCTGATCTAAGTAGTACATAGTAGTTTTCTTGTGTGTCTTGTCTTGAATTTTGGCAATACATTATAGAAGAATTTCTAAGAATGGTACATAAGGGTAGGATTTTAGGCAACAAGTTTTTAAGATGGTCAGATGAGTTAAATCAGGGTTACGGTTCCCCAAAAAATTACAATAGTTCCATTCAGTTTGTTTTTTATTTGTTTTTTCATATACTCCAAGTTAAATACTAGGTGGCTCTGACCTACAGAGATTTAAATTGAACAGGAAGTCCTTACCGCGCATTCGCAAAGTATTCAGATCACTTCACTTTATCCACTTTTTTTGAATGTTACTAAAAACGGAATAAAAAAAGGTTTTCCCTTATCAATCTACACACAATACCCCATAATGACAGAGTAAGAACAGGTTTTGAGAAGTCTTGGCAAATGTAATTTAAAAAAAAAATAAAAAAAAAATGGAAATATCACATTTACATAAGTATTCAGACCCCTTTACTAAGTACTATGTTGAAGCACCTTTGGCAGTGATTACAGCCAGAGTCTTCTTGGGTATGATGCAGCAAGATTGGCACAGTTTGATTTTCGGGAGTTTCTCCCATTCTTCGCTGTAGATCCTCTCAAGCTCTGTCAGGTCGGATGGGGAACATCGCTGCACAGCTATTTTCAGGTCTCTCCAGAGATATTAGATTGGGTTCAAGTCTGGGCTCTGGCTGGGCCACTCAAGGACATTCAGAGACTTGTCCCGAAGCCACTCCAGCATTGTCTTGGCTGTGTGCTTAGGGTTGTTGTAGGAGAACCTTCTCCCCAGTCTGAGGTCCTGATTGCTCTGGAGCAGGTTTTCCTCAAAGACCTCTCTGTACTTTGCGCTTTCCCTCGATCCTGACTAGTCTCCCAGTCTCTGCTGCTGAAATAAATCCCCACAGCATGATGCTTCCACCACCATGCTTCACCGTAGGGATGGTGTCAAGTTTCCTTCAGATGTTGGTAATCTTGGTTCTTCAGACCAGAGAATCATGGTCTGAGTCCTTTAGGTGCCTTTGGGTAAACTCCAAGCGGGCTGTCATGTGCCTTTTACTGAAGAGTGGCTTCCGTCTGGCCACTCTACCATAAAGGTCTGATTGGTGTAGTGCTGCAGAGATGATTGTCCTTCTGGAAGGTTCTCCCATCTCCACAGAGGAACTCTGGAGCTCTGTTAGAGTGACCATTGGGTTCTTGGTCGCCTCCCTGACCAAGGCCCTTCTCCTATGATTGCTCAGTTTGGCCGGGCGGCCAGCACTTCTTCCATTTAAGAATGATGGAGGCCACTGTGTTCTTGGGAACCATCAATGCTTCAGACATTTTTTGGTATCCTTCCGCAGATCTGTAACTCGACACAATCCTATCTCGTAGCTCTATGGACAATTCCTTCGACCTCATGGCTTGGTTTTTGCTCTGACATGCACTGTCAACTGTGGGACCTTTATATAGACAGGTGTGTGCCTTTTCAAATCATGTCCAATCAATTGAATTTACCACAGGTGGACTCCAATCATGTTGTAGAAAAATCTCAAGGATGGTCAATGGAAACAGGATGCACCTGTCTCTTAGCATTTTTGCAAAAATGTAAAAGACCTGTTTTCACTTCGTCATTATTTTGTATTGTGTGTCGACTGATGAGGGAAAACATTATTTAATACATTTTAGAATAAGCTGTAACGTAACACAATGTGGAAAAAGTCAAGGAGTCGGAATGCTTTCCGAATGCACGGTATATAGAAACAAGTTCTTTAAACCACTCCACTCAGCCGCATATCCATATATCTGTCTAATTTCTCTATTCTTCCTTCTGAAAATCACACTGTTTTCCCAATCCTCCTTTTGTCCTCTACTTTCACCGATGCTAGGTATGATTAACCAGAGTATAGTGTGTTGACACAGGGCTCTAAGCTGATATATACCACAGGACAGGAGATCGAATAACAGCAGTTCTAATGGTCTATCTATCTCTTTCTCTCTTCCTCCCTTGCTCTCTTTGGTTTATCCATCTCTCTCTCTCTCTCTCTTTGGTCTCTCTTTTCCTCTCTCTCTCTCTTTTTGGTCTATCTCTCTCCTCTCAATCTTTGGTCTTTCTCTCTCCCTCTCTCTTTGGTCTCTCTCTCCTCTCAATCGTTGGTCTTTCTCTCTCCCTCTCTCTCTTTGGTCTCTCTCTCTCTCTTTGGTCTCTCCCTCTCCCTCTGGTCTCTATCTCTCCTTCTTTCTCTCTTTGGTCTCTCTCTCTCCTTCTCTCACTCTGGTCTTTCTCTCTCTCTTCCTCTCTCTCCCTCTGGTCTCTCTCTCTCTCTCCCTCTCACTCTTTGGTCTCTCTCCCTCTCTCACTCTTTGGTCTCTCTCTCTCCCTCTTTGGTCTCGCTCTATCCCTAACCCTCTCTTTGGTCTCTCTTTATCCCTCTCTCTCTCTTTGGTCTCTCTCTCTCCATCTCTCTTTGGTCTCTCTCTCTCTCCGTCTCTCACTCTTTGGTCTCTCTTTATCCCTCTCACAGTCTTTGCTCTTTCTCTCCCTATCTCTCTCTCACTCTGTTCTCTCTCTCTCGATCTCAATTAAATACAATTCAAGGGGCTCTATTGGCATGGGAAACATAGAGTTGAAGTTTACGTACACCTTAGCCAAATACATTTTTCACAATTCCTGACATTTAATCCTGGTAAAAAATCCCTGTCTTAGGTCAGTTAGGATCACCACTTTATTTTAAGAATGTGAAATGTCAGAATAATAGTAGAGTGAATTATTCATTTCAGCTTTTATTTCTTTCATCACACTCCCAGTGGGTCAGAAGTTTACATACACTCAATTAGTATTTGGTAGGATTGCTTTTAAATGGTTTAACTTGGGTCAAATGTTTCGGGTAGTCTTCCACAAGCTTCCCACAATAAGTTGGGTGAATCCCCCTAACAGAGCTGATGTAACTGAGTCAGGTTTGTAGGCCTCCTTGCTCGCACACACTTTTTAAATTCTGCCCACAAATGTTCTATAGGTTTGAGGTAAGGGCTTTATTATGGCCACTCCAATACCTTGACTTTGTTGTCCTTAAGCCATTTTGCCTCAGCTTTGGAAGTATGCTCGGGGTTATTGTCCATTTGGAAGACCCCTTTGCGACCAAGCTTTAACTTCCTGACTGATTTCTTGAGATGTTCCTTCAATATATCCACATAATTTCCCATCCTTATGATTCCATCTATTTTGCGATGTGCACCAGTCCCACCTGCAGCAAAGCACAACATGATTCTGCCACCCGCGTGCTTCACGGTTAGGATGTTGTTCTTCGGCTTGCAAGCCTCCCCCTTTTTTCTTCCAAACATAAAGTTGGTCATTATGGCCAAACAGTTCTATTTTTGTTTCATCAGACCAGAGGACATTTCTCTAAAAATGACGATCTTTGTCCTCATGTGCAGTTACAAACCGTAGTCTGACCTTTTTATGGCGGTTTTGGAGCAGTGGCTTCTTCCTTGCTGAGCGGCCTTTCAGGTTATGTCGATATAGGACCCGATATAGGACCCGTTTCCTCCAGCATCTTCACAAAGTCCTTTGCTGTTGTTCTGGGATTGATTTGCACTTTTCGCACCAAAGTACGTTCATCTCTAGGAGACAGAACGCTTCTATTTCCTGAGCGAGAATGACTGCTGCTTGGTCTCATGGTGTTTATACTTGCATACTATTGTTTGTACAGATGAACGTGGTACCTTCAGGCGTTTGGAAATTGCTCCCAAGGATGAACCAGACTTGTGGAGGTCTCCAATTTTTTTATAGGGTCTTGGCTGATTACTTTTGACTTTCCCATGATGTCATGCAAAGAGGCATGAAGTTTGAAGGTAGGCCTTGAAATACATCCACGGGCACACCTCCAATTGACTCAAATGATGTCAATTAGCCTATCAGAAGCTTCTAAAGCCATGACATCATGTTCTGGAATTTTCCAAGCTCTTTAAAGGCACAGTCAACCTAGTGTTTGTAAACTTCTGACCCACTGGAATTGTGACACAGTGAATTATAAGTGAAATAATCTGTCTGTAAACAATTGTTGGAAAAATGACTTGTCTCATGCAAAAAGTAGATGTCCTAACCAACTTGCCAAAACTATAGTTTGATAACAAGACATTTGTGGAATGGTTGAAAAACTAGTTTTAATGACTCCAACCTAAGTGTATGTAAACTTACGACTTCAGCTGTATGTTTACATTGTCAAAGTGAAATGGTTAAACAAAGTGAAATAAACAATAAAACATTTACAGTAAATTTTACACTCACACATTTTCCAAAAGAATAAAGAGATTTAAAAGGTCATATTATGTCTAAATACAGTGTTGTCATATTATACATACATACAGTGTTTTAAAGATGTGCAAATAGTTCAAGTACAAAAAGGGAAATAAATAAACATAAATATGGGTTGTATTTACAATGGTGTTTGTTCTTCACTGGTTGCCCTTTTCTTGTGGCAACAGGTCACACATTTTGCTGCTGTGATGGCACACTGTGGAATTTCACCCAGTAGATATGGGAGTTTATCAAAATTGGATTTGTTTTCAAATTCTTTATAGATCTGTGTAATCTGAGGGAAATATGTGTCTCTAATATGGTCATACATCGGGCAGGAGGTTAGGAAGTGCAGCTCAATATCCACCTCATTTTGTGGGCAGTGTGCACATAGCCTGTCTTCTCTTGAGAGCCAGGTCTGCTTTCAGTGCCCTTTCTCAATAGCAAGGCTATGCTCACTGAGTCTGTACATAGTCAAAGCTTTCCTTAAGTTTGGGTCAGTCACAGTGGTCAGGTATTCTGCCACTGTGTATTCTCTGTTTAGGGCCAAAGAGCATTCTCGTTTGCCATGTTTTTTTGTTAATTATTTCCAATGTCTCAAGTAATTATATTTTTGTTTTCTCATGATTTGTTTGGGTCTAATTGTGTTGCTGTCCTTGGGCTCTGTGGGGTCTGTTCGTGTTTGTGAACAGAGGCCCAGGAACAGCTTGCTTAGGGGGCTCTTCTCCAGGTTCATCTCTCTGTAGGTGATGGCTTTGTTATGGAAGGTTGTTATCTCTGTTTCTCTCTCACTCACTCTCTCTGGCTGCAATGTGGTAAATCCATTCTGTTGTGGAGATCAATGCAACAACATCCAAACCTCTTTACTCTGCTATAATTTTCCTCTCTACACCTCTGTGTTCTGTTCTGTTTGTCCAACCTTTACCAGGTCAGAGGACACACAGGATAAGCACACTGTGGAGGAAATAGCAAATCAGCAAAATGAATCGAAAAAGGTTTTGCTTCATCATCCTCATGATTAATGTCTTACCACTTCTTTCTCCTCCCACCCCTCCTCTTCCTCCCTCCTCACCTGATCGTCCGTCCCTCTGAATGTCCACGTGGTGCCAGGCTCCGTCGTTGACCTTGCTCTGTGTGGCTTTGACCTTGATGGTTCCCGAGCCCATGTCCAGCAGCAGGTATAGCCCTCCATCTAGCAGCTCCACAGCAAAGAAGTCCACCTTGTTGTTCTTCTTCCCTGCCGCGTCGCGACGGTCCTGGGCCTGGAAAAAGAACCCTCTTTAGGTGCTGACAGATAATAAACTGTACAAATCAATTACCAACCTTTCAGCTAAACAGCTTTTATCAGGGGGAATATCTCACCCACAGCAGACTTAAACTTCAGTGCATTCATCCAAGGCAGGTTAATCAACCACATAACACAATCATTGCAAGTGAAACCTTCAAAATAGTTGCAACATGCAGAACTGGAACTAGTATCATAAAAAAATGGGAGTTTGAGTGGCAGAAAGACAGGTACAACAGGTAAGCTGTGTTGTTTGTATACCTTGCCATGGGTGAAGAGGATGAGTCCGTTGGGTTCGGAGGTCCTGAAATCGAAGGAGATGGAGCCGACCCTCTTGGTATTCCACTTGGGCAGGCTGAGGTAGGAATCAGGGCTCTCAAAGTTGATTGGGTCCAGGGTGGGTACGTTTTCACACTTAAACACCACTTCACCCTGGAGCTTCATCTTGGGGTCTACGATGCGAGCCAGACGGGAGAGCTCCAGACGGATGTCATTATTCTTATAGACCACCTGGAGGAGAGAGAGAGAGAGAGAGAGAGAGAGAGAGAGAGAGAGAGAGAGAGAGAGAGAGAGAGAGAGAGAGAGAGAGAGAGAGAGAGAGAGAGAGAGAGAGAGAGAGAGAGAGAGAGAGAGAGAGAGAGAGAGAGAGAGAGAGAGAGGCATCTAGAAGTTAATAAGGCAAATGAGAGCCTAGGAGATGAAAGAGAGGAGAGAACAAAAGCAACAACACGCCGACACCTTGTAGAGAGGAGTGAGAGGAACGGCCATTGTTCCACACGATAATGTTTAAATACGTTTTGAGACTATAGTTTATTTTCTAATTCAGTATGTGGAAAATCATATTGGTTTTTCTATAATATGTTGATCATGTTTGGAAGGCTTGAGAAAAGCATATAAATCCAATATCCCTTGTTGTTTCCTATTTGAACTGTAATCTGTCCATCTGCAGGAAGATCACATGCTGACACACTGTATGATTCAACACCTGCCTAAAGCACATGAGGCTGGTGGAACTTTAATTGGGGAGGACGAGCTAGTGCTAGTGGCTGGAGCGGAATTGATGGAATGGCATCAAATACATCAAACACATGGTTTCCATGTTTCCATTCCATTTGCTCTTTTCCGGCCATTATTGTGAGCCGTTCTGCCTTCAGCAGCCTCCACTGGACTACACTGGGGTAGTAAGATCTATGGATTACTAGGACAGTCAAGGAGAGTACTGGTGCTATGAGAAAAACTGCATTCAAAATGGAACCTTATGCAATACTTGCTGCATGAATTTTATTCCCTACATACTGATCGACTTTAATTCCCTACATAGTGCACGACTTTTACTCCCTACGTAGTGCACAAATTTGATTCCCTACATAGTGCACAACTTTTATTCCCTACAAAGTGCACAACTTTTATTCCCAACATACTGTCACGACTTCCGCCGAAGTCGGTTCCTCTCCTTGTTCGAGCGACGTTCGGCGGTCGACGTCACCAATCTTCTACCCATCGCCGATCCACCTTTCATTTTCCATTTGTTTTGTCTTGTTTTCCCACACACCTGGTTTACATTTCCCTCATTACATGTCGTGTATTTAACCCTTTGTTCACCCCATGTCTGTGTGTGAAATTGTTTGTTGTTTGTTTGATAATTAAACTGCTCCAGTTATTACACAGTTCTGCTCTCCTGCGTCTGACTTCCCTGGCACCAGTTACGCACCCCTTACACATACTGCATGACTTCTATTCCCTACATAGTGCACAACTTTTATTCCCTACATAGTGCACAACTTTTATTCCCTACATAGTGCACAACTTTTATTCACAACATAGTGCACAACTTTAATTCCCTACAATACATGTGGCAGATGAGAGAGTAACCACAGAGAGACAGAGAGAGAGATGAGAGAGTAACCACAGAGAGACACAGAGATAGAGAGAGAGAATAACTACAGAGACACCGAGAGAGAGAGAGATAATAACTACAGACAGGCACAGAGAGAGAGAGAGAATAACTACAGAGAGACACAGAGAGAGATGAGATAACTACAGAGACACAGAGAGAGAGAGAGAGATACTAACTACAGAGAGACACAGAGATAGAGAGATAATAACTACAGAGAGACACAGAGAGAGAGAGAGATAACTACAGAGAGACACAGAGAGAGAGAGATAATAACTACAGAGAGACACAGAGAGATATGAGATAAAAACTACAGAGACACAGAGAGAGACAGAGGGGAGAGGAGAGGATTAGTGTCCATGTACTGTATACCAGGTGACTGTGTGTCACTAAGGAGCTGGTGGGCTAAATATTAGTGTAATACTCAACATCTGTACCGACGTCTAAACACCAGTCTACCTACTGTAGGCACCTTGAACTGAACCCAATCCTCTATCTTACTGATATGGTAGCATACTATCACACCTTTCTGAATGAGACACTGCACTCTGTATTCCTCATACACTACCTGTACACTTCAATAATGCAAGGTGACTGACGCTGGACCAAAGTCTGAAGTGATTGATGATGAGAACCTGAATGACAGGGGAGTCTTTCCATGTCATTTCAGCAAGCCTTGAGACCCAAGCATTTGGCTACACCTGCAATAACATCTAAACACGTGTATGTGACCAATACATTTGATTTGATTTGACCATCACAGATTGTTCTGGAATTGTTTCTGTAGTTAGAAACAGGTAAAGATAAAGACAGGTAAAAAAAAAAAAACATTATTTTGTTGAAATGTTATTTTTCTCTCTGAGAAATGTAGCTAATTGATTGCACCAAGATTTGCCATTTTAATTTATAGGATTCAAATAATATTAAAATAAATATTGTGGACAAAATCTGATTTGGACCAAACGTCTACCTACCAATGAGTAAGACATGACAAATACAACGGAATGGGCAAAATCCACACACAGCTTGAATTGTGAGGATGACCACACAATTTACTTTCACAATGAGACTATTGGTTTTCTTCCCAAAGGTGCAAAGGAAATGTTAGTTAACACAAAAGACCATCCCACTGGGTAAAATACTGTGGTTTTATAGCAGGAACAGGGGCTTCTAGTGGTCAAAACTTGCACTTCCACACTACTTTTAAAAAAAAGTCACTTAAGAACAAATTCTTATTTACAATGAACGCCTACCCCAGCCAACACTGGGACAATTGTAAACCGCCCTATGGGACTCCCAATCAAGGCCAGATGTGATGCAGCCTGGATTTGAACCAGGGACTGCAGTGACACCTCTCACACTGAGATGCAGTGCTTTAGACAGTTGCGCCACTTTTGAGTCTACAACTTATAGTGACTAGTGCAAGCAACTTCAATGACACATTTCTCTGTACAAAAACACCAGATTCAAAGAGAATACATTACATAGTATGGAGAAGCAATACTCCAAGCCACAGCTTCATACTACTTGTCAAATGTAGAGTACTGATACTGCATACTGGTTGTGGGGTGGGATTGGTATGGGGTGTGGGGGGGTCTGTGTTCCGTGGGTGGCTTTTGATATTTTCATGTCTTACTCATTGGTAGGAATATGTTTGTTCAAATCGGATGTTGGGTACTATATTTATTGAATATTACCTGAATCCTATAAATGAAAATGGCCAATTTGGGTGCAATTTATTAGCTTAATTTCTCATAGATCAAATTATATTTCAACAACAAGTTTCAGGACTGCTAATGGTAACTACGGAAATATTTCAGAACATTCTGAGTTGATGGGGTGTCAAATCCTCTTTCTTGTACTTTTTAAGGTAGAACGAACCAGGGCTGTTTCTCTTGAGATGAACCAGACCAGACTTATTTTGTATCACCTTGCCTTCTATCTATTCCTCCCTCCCTCCCTCCCACCTTGTCTGACAGTGAGAAGAGGCCCTTCAGGGGTCCAGGGGCCTGTACACCACCATCTCTTTCCCTCGTTATTCAAGGACACACTAATACACCACAATCAATGGTTCTGTATAATAATAACTACAGATTATGAATGGGACGGCCGCTCCATCCTGCTCTGTTGATCATTAACCAAATCATTAACCCAATGGTGATCATTAATACACTGCCTTTCCTACGTTGCGTCCCAAATATCACCCTATGCTCTATATAGTGCGTTCATTTTTCCAAGAGCCCTATGGACTCTGGTCAAAAGTAGTGCACTATGAAATGAATAGAGTGCCATTTGGAATGCAGGCCTTGCATCCCTCATCTTCCACTTTGTTACGGTCAGAGGTTTATTATGCTATCCAACGGCCATCCCTGACGTCTCTTAGCCAAGCTGGGGCCATTTATAATGCAAGCACAGGCTTCTCTTCCTCCGCTATATATCCTCCTCCGTCTGCCCTTCTCCTCCTCCTCCTCCATTTCTCCTTGTCCTCCTCCATCTCTCCTCCATTCCTCCTCCTCCTCTTCCGCATCCATTCCTCCTCCTCCTCCTCCATTCCTTCTCCTCCTCCTCCTCCCTGAGATGGCATATTGATCCGTGCTGGGAGCACACACAGACTAATCTAGTTTAGATCAATGCTCTCCTTCCTCTCTAACCCCATCCACAGTGGCTCTCTTTCCACTCTAACCCCATCCACAGTGCCTCTCTTTCCACTCTAACCCCATCCACAGTGCCTCTCTTTCCTCTCTAACCCCATCCACAGTGCCTCTCTTTCCTCTCTAACCCCATCCACAGTGCCTCTCTTTCCTCTCTAACCCCATCCACAGTGGTTCTCTTTCCCCTCTAACCCCATCCACAGTGCCTCTCTTTCCCCTCTAACCCCATCCACAGTGGCTCTCTTTCCCCTCTAACCCCTCCCACAGTGCCTCTCTTTCCACTCTAACCCCATCCACAGTGCCCCTTTCCCCTCTAACCCCATCCACATTGGCTCTCTTTCCACTCTAACCCCATCCACAGTGCCTCTCTTTCCTCTCTAACCCCATCCACAGTGGCTCTCTTTCCCCTCTAACCCCATCCACAGTGGCTCTCTTTCCTCTCTAACCCCATCCACAGTGCCCCTTTCCCCTCTAACCCCATCCACATTGGCTCTCTTTCCCCTCTAACCCCATCCACAGTGCCCCTTTCCCCTCTAACCCCATCCACAGTGCCTCTTTTCCTCTCTCCTTGGCTGCCTTAATCTCTCTCTCCCTCTCTTTTGTCCTCTCAACCTGTCTCCCTCCCTCTGTCCTTGCCTCCAAGCTTCTCTCACACCCTCCCTCCCTCCCTCCCATCCTCCCTCATTTCCTCCCTCATTTCCTCCCTCCCTCCCTCCCTCCTTCCCTCTCTCCTTCCCTCTCTCTCTCCTTTCCTCCATGTCTCCTTTCCGCTAGCCCCACCTCCATCCCTCCCTCTACGCCTGTCTCCCTCCATTCCTCCATCCCTCCATCTGTGCATCTCTCCCTCCGTCCCTAGCTCTACACCTCACTCCCTCCATCCCTCCCTCTACACATGTCTCCCTCCATCCCTCCCTCTACACATGTCTCCCTCCATCCCTCCCTCTACACCTCACTCCCTCCATCCCTCCCTCTACACCTCACTCCCTCCATCCCTGCCTCTACACCTCACTCCCTCCATCCCTGCCTCTACACCTCACTCCCTCCATCCCTGCCTCTACACCTCACTCCCTCCATCCCTCCCTCTACACCTCACTCCCTCCATCCCTCCCTCTACACCTCACTCCCTCCATCCCTCCCTCTACACCTCACTCCCACCACCCGTCCCTCTACACCTCACTCCCTCCACACCTCCCTCTACACCTCACTCCCTCCACCCCTCCCTCTACACGTCTCCCTCCATCCCTCCCTCTACACATGTCTCCCTCCATCCCTCCCTCTACACATGTCTCCCTCCATCCCTCCCTCTACGCCTCACTCCCTCCACCCCTCCCTCTACACCTCACTCCCTCCATCCCTCCCTCTACACCTCACTCCCTCCACCCCTCCCTCTACACATGTCTCCCTCCATCCCTCCCTCTACACCTCACTCCCTCCATCCCTCCCTCTACACATGTCTCCCTCCATCCCTCCCTCTACGCCTCACTCCCTCCACCCCTCCCTCTACACCTCACTCCCTCCATCCCTGCCTCTACACCTCACTCCCTCATCCCTCCCTCTACACCTCACTCCCTCCACCCCTCCCTCTACACCTCACTCCCTCCATCCCTCCCTCTACACCTCACTCCCTCCATCCCTTCCTCTACACATGTCTCCCTCCATCCCTCCTTCTACGCCTGTCCCCCTCCATCCCTCCCTCTACACCTGTCCCTCTCCATCCATCCCTCTATGCATGTCTCCCTCCATCTCTCCCTTTATGCCTGTCTCCCTCCATCTCTCCCTCTATGCCTGTCTCCCTCCATCCCTCCCTCTATGCCTGTCTCCCTCCATCTCTCCCTCTATGCCTGTCTCCCTCCATCTCTCCCTCTATGCCTGTCTCCCTCCATCTCTCCCTCTATGCCTGTCTCCCTCCATCTCTCCCTCTATGCCTGTTTCCCTCCTTCCCTGCCTGCCAACTCTAATGTAGCTAGAGGACTCAATAGTCTCTCCCCAGAGAGCCTTGAGAGTAATGTTTAAACAGAGGTAGATCGATGCTACAATGAGCCTGAGTGTAAATATATTTTTTAAATTGGACGAGAGGAGGGATTAGGGATTTGAAATGAAGTGGATCCAGATAAATGTGATATAATAAACACTATTTAAAATCATTATTCATATTCCTGGGTGGAGATGGTGGAATTGAGTGGTGTTGTGTGTACAAATAGGGATATCATTAAGATGAATATGTGAGCAATAGCTCACCTAGGTGGAGGCTGGAGGGATTTGATGCTGTAACGGTAAGTTATACTGCCACTAGAAAGACAAAAGCCACATATCAAAACCATGTACATTGTATGGATGTGTGGGGCTTTCAATGTAGAGAGACAGGGGCCACATTGTTGTGTGTCTGTTTACTGCAGAACTTGCTGAGTGTATGCTCAGGGGTCAAACGCAATGCAAAGGTCAGGGGTTAGAGGTCAGAGGAGTATCCCTGCGTGCCTCTGAGCAAACGTGTGCTGTGTGTGATTTATACATATTTTTTAAACTGAAATGAGCAGAGACTGGTTTGGTTAAATATAGAACAGGGCTGATGACGACTTTGAGGATGATGCGGGCAGTACATTCCTCCCAAATGCCAAATGTTGGTCTCTTGCTCACTCCCTCCCTTCTTCCCTCCCTCCCTTCGTCCTTCCCTAATCCCCCTTCCTCCCCTCCGTCCACAATCTGGATGACAGTAGCAGCCACAACAGCCTCTCAGAGCAGAGCAACTACACAAGCTGACTCTTTAGAACCCTGGCCTGCTTGGCTTGGCGCTGGTGCCCTGTGGACGCCAGGGGACATGGCTGCCACCGCTACCGCCTCGCTGCCCACTGGCTCACGTCACATGACTGCTGGCCCACACGGTTGCACACGAGGAGTGATGCTGCTATCGTCCCTATGCCTAGTGGGTGTGGAGGGTGCAGAGAATAGAGGAGGACTACAGTAACATTCTCTTTTACTTCCAGTGAGGGAGAGAGAGGGAGGGAGATAGTCAGGGAGGGAGAGAGAGGGAGGGAGATAGTCATGGAGGGAGAGAGTGAGAGGGAGATTGTCAGGGAGGGAGAGAGAGGTAGGGAAATAGTCAGGGAGGGAGAGAGAGGGAGAGAGATAGTCAGGGAGGGAGAGAAATGGAGGGAGATAGTCAGGGAGGGAGAGAGAGAGAGGGAGGGAGATAGTCAGGGAGGGAGAGAGAGAAAGAGAGAAAGAGGAGTCCAACCCCTCCTCCTTCTACCCCACTCCATCTCTCCTTCATCCTCTCACTCTGGCCCTCCCCCTTCTTCCTCCCTTTGTCCTTCTCCCTCTGTTCCAGCTCTGGCCTTCCTCCCACCTCCTCCATCCCTCCTCCTCCCTCTGTTCCATGAGAAAAGCATTGGAAGAGAGAGGCAGTGATGAAGCGTGATCCAACCTTCCAGCGGGCCCAAATGACCTGAGTAATCCCTCATCAGCTGTGTACAGAGGAGGAGAGGGAGGGGGACATAAAGATAGACAGATAAAGAGAGAGAGAGAGAGAGAGAGAGAGAGAGAGAGAGAGAGAGAGAGAGAGAAAGGGATAGAGGCAGTGTGCTGGCAGGCAGAGTTCATCAGCCCAGACAGAGCCACGGCAGGATGAACATGGTTGTAAGGGATAGACCCAGCAGACAGTCAGTCAGTCAAGCCAGGCTGGACATGCAACAAAATACAGTCCATCGTGGATCACATGCTGTGGATGCATCCTAAATCGCACCCTATTCCCTATGGGCCTCTGGTCAAAAGTAGTGCACTAAATTAGGTACAATTTGGGATACTACCTATGACTCTCCACTCCACCAGTCACATGGTGATTGATAATAATGCTGGAGGGGCAACCACTCTGTATACAGATTTACACTGCTGATACAGATGCTGAAAACATGGAGGGAGGTTAGCTGTTAGTGTTGTAAGACAATCATAAATGTCCCCATAAGGCAATCATATTATTCCTATATCATCCCAATGATGAACTCTCATCTACTGAACACAGTCACCTTGGGGTTACTCTGACTGTAGGTATAACTGTGTCTCTGGGTGTCATTAGAAAGCAGGGGGGACCGGGGGAACGGGAGACAGGGGGACCGGGAGACAAAGGGACCAGGTATCTGGGTGTCATTAGAAAGCAGGGGGGACCGGGGGACTGGGAGACCGGGGGACCGGGAGACCGGGGGAACTGGAGACCGGGGGAACTGGAGACCGGGGGACCGGGAGACAGGGGGACCGGGAGACAGGGGGACCGGGGGACCGGGAGACAGGGGGACCGGGAGATAGGGGGACCGGGAGACCGGGGGAACGGGAGACAGTGGGACCGGGAGACAGGGGGACCGGGAGACTGGGGGACCGGGTCTCTGGGTGTCATTAGAAAGCAGGGGGGACCGGGAGACCGGGAGACCGGGGGAACGGGAGACAGGGAGACCGGGGGGAATGTGTAAACTACAAGATCCAGCAGTTACAGATGCACTACATTTAAACAACACAAATACATTTTTACAATCCCTAAAACACTTGCAGACCTCAGTGAAGTCAAATCAAATCAAATCAAATCAAATCAAATTTTATTTGTCACATACACATGGTTAGCAGATGTTAATGCGAGTGTAGCGAAATGCTTGTGCTTCTAGTTCCGACAATGCAGTAATAACAAGTAATCTAACTAACAATTCCAAACTACTGTCTTGTACACAGTGTAAGGGGATAAAGAATATGTACATAAGGATATATGAATGAGTGATGGTACAGAGCAGCATAGGCAAGATACAGTAGATGGTATCGGGTACAGTATGTACAAATGAGATGAGTATGTAAACAAAGTGGCATAGTATAGTATAAAGTGGCTAGTGATACATGTATTACATAAGGATACCGTCGATGATATAGAGTACAGTATATACGTATGCGTATGAGATGAATAATGTAGGGTAAGTAACATTTATATAAGGTAGCATTGTTTAAAGTGGCTAGTGATATATTTACATCATTTCCCATCAATTCCCATTATTAAAGTGGCTGGAGTTGAGTCAGTGTCAGTGTGTTGGCAGCAGCCACTCAGTGTTAGTGGTGGCTGTTTAACAGTCTGATGGCCTTGAGATAGAAGCTGTTTTTCAGTCTCTCGGTCCCAGCTTTGATGCACCTGTACTGACCTCGCCTTCTGGATGATAGCGGGGTGAACAGGCAGTGGCTCGGGTGGTTGATGTCCTTGATGATCTTTATGGCCTTCCTGTGACATCGGGTGGTGTAGGTGTCCTGGAGGGCAGGTAGTTTGCCCCCGGTGATGCGTTGTGCAGACCTCACTACCCTCTGGAGAGCCTTACGGTTGAGGGCGGTGCAGTTGCCATACCAGGCGGTGATACAGCCCGCCAGGATGCTCTCGATTGTGCATCTGTAGAAGTTTGTGAGTGCTTTTGGTGACAAGCCGAATTTCTTCAGCCTCCTTCTTCACGATGCTGTCTGTGTGAGTGGACCAATTCAGTTTGTCTGTGATGTGTATGCCGAGGAACTTAAAACTTGCTACCCTCTCCACTACTGTTCCATCGATGTGGATAGGGGGGTGTTCCCTCTGCTGTTTCCTGAAGTCCACAATCATCTCCTTAGTTTTGTTGACGTTGAGTGTGAGGTTGTTTTCCTGACACCACACTCCGAGGGCCCTCACCTCCTCCCTGTAGGCCGTCTCATCGTTGTTGGTAATCAAGCCTACCACTGTTGTGTCGTCCGCAAACTTGATGATTGAGTTGGAGGCGTGCGTGGCCACGCAGTCGTGGGTGAACAGGGAGTACAGGAGAGGGCTCAGAACGCAACCTTGTGGGGCCCCAGTGTTGAGGATCAGCGGGGAGGAGATGTTGTTGCCTACCCTCACCACCTGGGGGCGGCCCGTCAGGAAGTCCAGTACCCAGTTGCACAGGGCGGGGTCGAGACCCAGGGTCTCGAGCTTGATGACGAGCTTGGAGGGTACTATGGTGTTGAATGCCGAGCTGTAGTCGATGAACAGCATTCTCACATAGGTATTCCTCTTGTCCAGATGGGTTAGGGCAGTGTGCAGTGTGGTTGAGATTGCATCGTCTGTGGACCTATTTGGGCGGTAAGCAAATTGGAGTGGGTCTAGGGTGTCAGGTAGGGTGGAGGTGATATGGTCCTTGACTAGTCTCTCAAAGCACTTCATGATGACGGATGTGAGTGCTACGGGGCGGTAGTCATTTAGCTCAGTTACCTTAGCTTTCTTGGGAACAGGAACAATGGTGGCCCTCTTGAAGCATGTGGGAACAGCAGACTGGTATAGGGATTGATTGAATATGTCCGTAAACACACCGGCCAGCTGGTCTGCGCATGCTCTGAGGGCGCGGCTGGGGATGCCATCTGGGCCTGCAGCCTTGCGAGGGTTAACACGTTTAAATGTCTTACTCACCTCGGCTGCAGTGAAGGAGAGACCGCATGTTTTCGTTGCAGGCCGTGTCAGTGGCACTGTATTGTCCTCAAAGCGGGCAAAAAAGTTATTTAGTCTGCCTGGGAGCAAGACATCCTGGTCCGTGACTGGGCTGGGTTTCTTCCTGTAGTCCGTGATTGACTGTAGACCCTGCCACATGCCTCTTGTGTCTGAGCCGTTGAATTGAGATTCTACTTTGTCTCTGTACTGGCGCTTAGCTTGTTTGATAGCCTTGCGGAGGGAATAGCTGCACTGTTTGTATTCGGTCATGTTACCAGACACCTTGCCCTGATTAAAAGCAGTGGTTCGCGCTTTCAGTTTCACACGAATGCTGCCATCAATCCACGGTTTCTGGTTAGGGAATGTTTTAATCGTTGCTATGGGAACGACATCTTCAACGCACGTTCTAATGAACTCGCACACCGAATCAGCGTATTCGTCAATGTTGTTATCTGACGCAATACGAAACATCTCCCAGTCCACGTGATGGAAGCAGTCTTGGAGTGTGGAGTCAGCTTGGTCGGACCAGCGTTGGACAGACCTCAGCGTGGGAGCCTCTTGTTTTAGTTTCTGTCTGTAGGCAGGGATCAACAAAATGGAGTCGTGGTCAGCTTTTCCGAAAGGGGGGCGGGGCAGGGCCTTATATGCGTCGCGGAAGTTAGAGTAACAATGGTCCAAGGTCTTTCCTCCCCTGGTTGCGCAATCGATATGCTGATAAAATTTGGGGAGTCTTGTTTTCAGATTAGCCTTGTTAAAATCCCCAGCTACAATGAATGCAGCCTCCGGATAAATTGTTTCCAGTTTGCAGAGAGTTAAATAAAGTTCGTTCAGAGCCATCGATGTGTCTGCTTGGGGGGGGATATATACGGCTGTGATTATAATCGAAGAGAATTCTCTTGGTAGATAATGCGGTCTACATTTGATTGTGAGGAATTCTAAATCAGGTGAACAGAAGGATTTGAGTTCCTGTATGTTTCTTTCATCGCACCATGTCACGTTAGTCATAAGGCATACGCCCCCGCCCCTCTTTTTACCAGAAAGATGTTTTTTCCTGTCTGCGCGATGCGTGGAGAAACCTGTTGGCTGCACCGCTTCGGATTGCGTCTCTCCAGTAAGCCACGTTTCCGTGAAGCAAAGAACGTTACAGTCTCTGATGTCCCTCTGGAATGCTACCCTTGCTCGGATTTCATCAACCTTGTTGTCAAGAGACTGGACATTGGCAAGAAGAATGCTAGGGAGTGGTGCGCGCTGTGCCCGTCTCCGGAGTCTGACCAGTAGACCGCCTCGTTTCCCTCTCTTTCGGCGTCGTTTTTTTGGGTCGCTGCATAGGATCCACTCCGTTGTCCTGTTTGTAAGGCAGAACACAGGATCCGCGTCGCGAAAAACATATTCTTGGTCGTACTGATGGTGAGTTGATGCTGATCTTATATTCAGTAGTTCTTCTCGACTGTATGTAATGAAACCTAAGATGACCTGGGGTACTAATGTAAGAAATAACACGTAAAAAAACAAAAAACTGCATAGTTTCCTAGGAACGCGAAGCGAGGCGGCCATCTCTGTCGGCGCCGGAAGTCATCCCTCATCAGCGTTCTAAACTGCCCTGTTGGCACCAAAGATTCAAGATGTAATGAGGTTTTGTAAATGATTCCAAACATGGGGGAGGGGGGTTGGGGGGGGGGGGGGTGGGCATTGACACTCCAGCACTTTGGATTGGAAATGATATCATGACTATGAGGTTAAAGTGCAGACTGTCAGCCTTAATTTGAGGGTATTTTCATCCATATGGGGTGAACTGTTTATATGGGGTGAACTGTTTATATGGGGTGAACCGTTTATATGGGGTGAACCGTTTATATGGGGTGAACCGTTTATATGGGGTGAACCGTTTATATGGGGTGAACTGTTTATATGGGGTGAACCGTTTATATGGGGTGAACCGTTTATATGGGGTGAACCGTTTATATGGGGTGAACCGTTTATATGGGGTGAACCGTTTATATGGGGTGAACTGTTTATATGGGGTGAACTGTTTATATGGGGTGAACTGTTTCTATGGGGTGAACCGTTTATATGGGGTGAACCGTTACAGCACTTTCTGTACATAGTTTTTGGGACAAAATTAACTTATATGTGTAATAAAGTAGTCAAAAGTTTAGGATTTAGTCCCATATTCCTAACACCCTCCTGCCGAGTGGCACAGCAGTCTAAGGCACTGCATGTCAGTGCTAGAGGTATCACTACAGACACTGGTTCAATCCCAGGCTTTATCACAAAAAGCTGTGATTGGGAGTCCCATCGGGTGGCGCACAATTGGCCAAGTGTTGCCTGGTTCAGGGGAGTGTTTAGCTGGAGTAGGCCGTCATTGTAAAATAAGGACTTGTTCTTGACTGACTTGCCTAGTTAAATAAATATGAATTAAATAATCAAGCTTGTGACTCTACAAACTTGTTGAATGCATTTCCTGTTTGTTTTGGTTGTGTTTCAGATTATTTGGGCCCAATAGAAGTTAACGGTAAATAATGTTATGTGCTGGAGTACAGAGCCAAAAAATATACATATTGTCTATAAGAGAAACAGGAATCCATGTGGGATGCACCCTTAGTCTTCCTTCTGAGGAGAGAGCAAGATCAACCCATTTTATAATTTGAATAATTTGCTTATTTTCCACTAAATGGCCTTGTAATGGTTCAATTGTCATCCTCTCTTTCAACAGTAAATAGCTGTCCTTTGAAATATGAGCGTTTGTGATAATGAGAATTTAATCACAACAGTTGCAGGTTTATCGAGGGTGTGGAGAATGATAGTTTAAAGATTCCCCAAGAAAGATAACTAATTATGAAGATTTCAAGCTAATTTCAGCCCTTGTGTAATGGACCGAGACAATTATGATTACAAACACTTCACAATAATGTAGTGTCATGGTGAGGATAGAATGAATAATGGCCAATAAAATAAGAAGAGGAAGGAATACAATCTAAAATGTGCCTGGAAATGTAAAATGGACATTTGATTAATTTGGAGATGGAAGAAACACACACCTGTTTACGAGAGGTGCTAGCTAGTGGAGTAGATCACCTGTTTACGAGAGGTGCTGGCTGGTGGAGTAGATCACCTGTTTACGAGAGGTGCTACCTAGTGGAGTAGATCACCTGTTTACGAGAGGTGCTAGCTAGTGGAGTAGATCACCTGTTTACGAGAGGTGCTACCTAGTGGAGTAGATCACCTGTTTACGAGAGGTGCTAGCTAGCGGAGTAGAACACCTGTTTATGTGAGGTGCTGGCTAGCGGAGTAGAACACTTGAAAAATTAAAGTAGAGGCGCACACTAGGAGCTCAGATGCAATAAATGAATAACCAGCATTTGGACAGCCAAGCTGTCTTCATCAGGGTTTACAACAAACACTGCAGGTCACTAGTTTATAGAGTTTGAAAGGACACGCAGGTGTCTGTTCTCATGGTCGTCTGTGGCTTGATTTCATTGGTCAATTTACAGATATAAATAGAACACATAAAAAGCATGAATGGATTACATACAATCACAGATACAATGTGGCAACATAGACCTAAATTTAGTTTGCGCTTCATTTTGCCCACATCCTTTTTACCACAAGTACAAATTCTAAGATAAATAACTGCCTTAGAGGAGCACGTGATAACACCTTTGATTGGGATCCGTTTCCCTGTTTGAGGATGTTTGAGGATGTTTGCATGTGTTTACATGCATAAGCGCCATTGCATTGAGCGCAGCCTTTACCCTTATAGTTTCCATCAGGATCGAGGCGCAATGAGACGTTATGCGGGGATATTTCGGGGTTATAAATCAGAGTTTAGCATTTGAGTTTGATCTGAAGCCATTTGTGTGATTATTGTGTTTTTGCTATCCATTGTAAATTATATTTATAGGCCTACGTAGCCACATTGTATCTGTGATCGTATGTAATCCATTCATGCTTTTTATGTGTTCTATTTATATCTGTAAATCGACCAATGAAATCAACTCCCAGCCAGCCATGATTACTGACACCCGTGTGTCCTTTCAAAGTGAGTGACCTTTTAAACTAGTGACCTGCAGTGCTTGTCATTATATCCTGATGAAGACCGATTGACTGTCCAAACGTTGGTTATTCATCTATTGGATCTGAGCTCCTACAGTGAGCTCTCCTTTTCTTTTTCAAACATTTCATTCATTTTCCCAGACACTCTTATACAGAGTGGCTAGCAGGTAGGGCATCCATCTTAGGGGGAGACTAGGTGAAACAACCACAAGTTCATTGTAGTACATTCTAAAGTACATTTTTGTAGATTCTAAAGTTAATTTTATTACCTTTTAGTACATTGTAAAGTACTTTCTAATGTTAATTGTAGTACATTGTAGTACATTCTAAAGTACATTTTAGTACATTCCAAATCACATTTTATTACATTTTAAAGTACATTTCAGTACATTGATGTACATTCTAAAGTACATTTTAGTACATTCTAAAGTGCATTTCAGTACATTCATGTACATTCTAAATCACATTTTATTACATTCTAAAGTACATTTCAGTACATTCATGTACATTCTAAATCACATTTTATTACATTCTAAAGTACATTTCAGTACATTCATGTACATTCTAAATCACATTTTATTACATTCTAAAGTACATTTCAGTACATTGATGTACATTCTAAAGTACATTTTAGTACATTTTTTATATATATTTTAAATATCCTAGAACAACAACAATACGTTGTGTCCTATCACACCAAAATGCCCTTTCTTGGTAGTGAGCACTAGGACTGGCGTACAGTAATCCACTGCTTTACTACAGTCAAGTTTAGACTGCAAATGACATATGACAGAAAAGTATTCGGGGGCCATTTTCTAACACACAACTAACTGCTGTGAATGTTGTAAATTAGATTAAGCTGAGAAGTATTGAATGGCTGCTGAGCACTTCCCCGGTCTGCCAGCTCAGCAGCTTTCATTGATAATGCAATTTCATTTCTCATTGCTGCTGCTGCTGCTTAGCGGAGGACAACCTTGCTGATTTTACATATGTAATTCAACCGCTCTGACTAGCTTAGTGGATGTGTGTGTCTGTGTGTGGGCGGGATGGGGTTTGTGTGTGTGTATGTTTGCATTTGTGTGTGTGTGTGTGGGGGGGGTGAGTGTGTGTATGGGTGTGTGTGAGTGTTTGCATTTGTGTGTGTGTGTGTGTGTGTGTGTTTGCATGTGTGTGTGTTTGCATTTGTGTGTGTGTGTGTGTGTGTGTGTGTGTGTGTGTGTGTGTGTGTTTGCATGTGTGTGTGTGTGTGTGTGTGTGTGTGTGTGTGTGTGTGTGTGTGTGTGTGTGTTTGCATTTGTATGTGTGTGTGTGTGTTTGCATTAATGTGTGTGTGTGTGTGTGTGTGTGTGTGTGTGAGTGTGTTTGCATGTGTGTGTGTGTATGTGTTTGCATTTGTGTGTGTGTGTGTGTTTGCATTTGTGTGTGTGTGTGTGTGTGTGTGTGTTTGCATTTGTGTTTGTGTGTATGTGTGCATACCTTCAATTCCCCCTAACCTAAACCTACCTCTTTCAGACAGCCCATGAAGTTGTTGCTGACAGGAGAACCAGGTAGGTCAGCCGTACTAGGACTCCCACCCACGTAGAAGAAGTCATCAGACCCCAGCATGGTGTAGTCTTCCTGGGTATAGCCTGTTGTGGTGAGGATCCCATCCACAGAGATGGTCACCTGTTATAGGGTAACACATACCAAAGCCAAGGCATTAGTCGCTGAGGTGGAACTGCTTGTTCAGTATGTATAGGATACACACACCTCTCTCCTTGGTCTGCTATGACCTAATGGACTATATCTATGTATTTTACTCCTAACGGAGATCACCTGGGCTAGTAGCTAGTTCCTAGTATATCGTAACTAGTAGCTACAGTGACTTCAGAAGGTATTCATACCACTTGACATATTCCAGATTTTTTTTGTGTTTACAGCCTGAATTCAAAATGGATAAAATATATTTATTTTCTCACCCATTTACATGACCGATAATGACAAAATAGAAGAAAAAAAATTGAGAAATGTTTTGGAAATTTATTGAAAATGAAAAACATAAGTATTACGTTTACTGAAGCATTCGTACGCCTGAGTCAATACTTTGTAGAATCACCTTACAGCTGTGAGTCTTTCTGGGTAAGTCTCTAAGAGCTTTCCACACCTGGATTGTGCAACATTCGCCCATTATTTGTTTCTAAATTCTTCAAGCTCTGTCAAATTGGTTGTTGGTCATTTCTAGACAACCGTTTTCAGATCTTGCCATAGATTTTCATGTAGATTTAAGTCAAAACTATAACTCGGCCACTTAGGAATATTCACTGTCTTCTTGGTAAGCAACTCCAGTATAGATTTTGCCTTGTGTTTTAGGTTATTGTCCTGCTGAAAGGTGAATTAATCTCCCAGTGTCTGGTGGAAAGCAAACTGAACCTGGTTTTCCTTTAGGATGTTGCCTGTGCTTAGTACACAGTAATGTGTTCTATTGGATTTGCCCCAAACATAACACTTCATATTCAGGACAAAAAGTAAATTGTTTTGCCACTATTTTTGCAGCATTAATTTAGTGCCTTATTCTGTGCAGGTAGTAACTGCAATATTGTTTCTCCTATTACACCCATTAAACTCGGTCACAATTGGCCTCATGGTGAAATCCTTGAGTGGTTTCCTTCCTCTCCGGCATCTGAGTTAGGAAGGACGCCTGTATCTTGGTAGTGATTGGGTGTATTGATACACCATCTAAAGTGTAATTAATAACTTCACCATGCTCAAAGGGATATTCAGTGTCTAATTTTTGTATCTACCAATAGGTGCCCTTCTTTGTGAGGCATTGGAAAACCTCCCCGGTCTTTGTGGTGGATTGTGTCTTTGAAATTCACTGTTCGACTGAGGGACCTTACAGATAGTTGTATGTGTGAGTTACAGAGATGAGGTAGTCATTAAAAAAATCATAATAAACACTATTATTGCACACGGAGTGAGTCCATGAAACTCATTATGTGACTTCCTTAGGCTTGACATAACAAATGAATACTTATTGACTCTTCATTGTTTATTAATTTATAAAAATGTCTAACAACATGATTCCACTTTGACATCACGGCGTGTCGTGTGAAGGCCAGTGATAAAATACTCAAGCTGGAACACGACAAAAGTTGGAAAAAGTCTTGGGGTGTGAATACTTTCTGAAGTCATTGTAGTAGATAGTACCTAGTAGATTTGTACCTTGGAGCAATAGTTTGAGAGTTTGGTTCAGACAGCGTTTGAGGTAGTATTTAATGGGTTTAGTAATAGGTAGGTTCACAGGACAGATGAAGAAAATATGTCAGAGCAGAGGACCACATTTTCTTTATCTTTTGATGGGGGTAAGAGAATGGATTCTCATTCGGTTTGGATAGTTCAGGTTGGGAGAGGGTTAGTAAAAATGGACAAATTGCCAAGGACAAATTGCTTGTACTTGTCTTAGGTTTCTGGGTTCAATTTGTAACTATACAAAACATCACACGCATATACACACACACACACACACACACACACACACACACACACACACACACACACACACACACACACACACACACACACACACACACACACACACACACACACACACACACACACACACTCGGCCTTATACACACACATGCATTACATAGGGAGGATTATCACAACTTCACAAATGCGGAAACCAAGGTTTTCATTCTTCAGAAGTTAACAGAAACACAAATAAGTTTGACATGTAAGGGGTATAAATAATTTGATGTCATACAAAGCATGATCAAGCCAATCGGGAGACAGGGTACCTCCACCAATCAAGTCAAGGGGATCAGGAGGGGGAGGGTGTAATATTAGCCACAACACACAGACGCCACTGTAACCAGCATGCTACAAACACAACATCCAGGGAAGGGGTGGGGGGACAGGACAGTGATATAAGGTGATAGGTTGAAGGTGAGTGAACGTGGAAGTGAAGTGTTAGTGGTTATGGCTGAGGAGGGTGAGGAGGGTGAAAGGGTAAAAGTCATATGATTTCAGAGGTCAGGAGGTGAAAAGGCATTGATGAGCGGTGGTGGACATGCCATGCGCCAGACTGAGTGTGTTAGAAACAACTGTCAGAGATCCGGTAAAGAAAGGGGTCGCCATTTTGTCTCTCTGTCGCCATTTTGTTTCTGTTTAGCATTTTAGAGCCCGGACTGGAGTTTTGGCGGCTGCTGGCTTGTTGAAGATTCACTCTTGTTGTTTGCATTGTGGCAGAGATTCTCTCAGTTCTTGGGTGGCGACGGTCCTCACAAAAAAAATTTGAGATTTTTATTTGATGGAAAAAAACATCAATTTTTCATGCATCCCTGACAAAAGATCAAAAGTCAGAGGGAGAATCTGGTGGTTTATTTGAGACTCGAAGAACCTCTGTGAACTTCGTAGCGATGAGGAATTAAAAAAAAGAAGTAAAAGACGGACTGAAAAAAGAGGAGGGGGAGGAGGGGGGGGGAAGAGGTTGAGAGGCCAGGGAGGATATTGAGAACTGAAGAAAGCTGTTGGTAATACAAACCCATTTCCTCATTGTTTGATAAGATGTGTCTAGGATGAAATTGAAATTATAAACAGAAAAAGAAGAGGGGGGAGGGACACACGGCAAATCCAAAAAAAGACAATAAGAATGATATCTACCAGACAATGCAGTATGTTTACCATAGCGTGTCCAATGCCTGATTGCTTTCCGGAAAAGGGGAAGAAAGGAAATCAAAAGAATAGTGAACAAAACGGTTGTTAATAAGGAATGGGAGAAGAAAGAAACCAAAATAAAAAACAATGACGTAGGAGAAGCAGGATGATAGTTAGTTAGTACGTTAGTTAGTTGTTTAGATAACTGTTAGTTAGTAAGTAAATACAATGACTTAGTATTTCATGAAAGGTAAGTGTTAGTCTAACAAAGCATGTCTTCCCAAAGAGAGGGAGATAGACTGGCGGAAAGGTAAAGAAAGACAGACAGAGAAGAGGAAGGGGAAGAGAGAGCAAGAGAGTGAAGGAGCAAAAAAAGAGCCCTAGCTTAGCCTCTGGTCTGTGAGTCAGTGTTCCTTCATTGGTAGCTAGCTAGTGGGCTACATCCTTTAACAACCTCTTAGTGGCAGGAAATTAACACTTTACTTACTTTTCCACCTCTCTTCATCTCCATAGTACCGGCTGAAGAAACCCTTTCACTGCCCACTGGCCACTCACTCCCTCTCCACACCACAAACAAACAGCTACCTGCTATCGCTTTCTCACTGTGCTTGCACTCTTATAGTACAAGTATATATCCAGTTTACAGCCCTACTTCTTAAAGTTCAGTTGAGTAACAATGTTAGAATAGAATACAGTCATAGTTACAGCTATAGTACAGCACGTAGCAGTACCAGTGTATAGCCATAGAAATCATTGTCAATCATTAGAGGGGCTATGTCATGAACCCTCAAAACTCCAGAATAGGATGAAATGGCAGCCATATGGGTCTGGGAGAAATCCAAACCAGCCTAATAGGAATGAATGGCAGCCATATGGGTCTGGGAGAAATCCAAACCAGTCTAATAGGAATAAATGGCAGCCATATGGGTCTGGGAGAAATCCAAACCAGTCTAATAGGAATGAATGGCAGCCATATGGGTCTGGGAGAAATCCAAACCAGTCTAATAGGAATGAATGGCAGCCATATGGGTCTGGGAGAAATCCAAACCAGTCTAATAGGAATGAATGGCAGCCATATGGGTCTGGGAGAAATCCAAACCAGTCTAATTGGAATGAATGGCAGCCATATGGGTCTGGGAGAAATCCAAACCAGTCTAATAGGAATGAATGGCAGCCATATGGGTCTGGGAGAAATCAAAAGATATTGTCATATCATTATGAATACAGTTTATTCAGGTTTTATACCAATTGTCTGTATAAATAGCCTCAAAAATATATGTAAAAATACCATAAATGTCTACTTTTTTCTTGGAAAGCTGTGAGTGTTATTATAGGATACAATATCAGTACTTGTTGCATGTACATCTTGTCTAAATCCTGTCATCAATTGCTTTCAGCCAGTGTATGGCTGTATTTTTTATTTTTTTATTTTACCTTTATTTAACTAGGCAAGTTATTTTACCTTTATTTAACTAGGCAAGTTATTTTACCTTTATTTAACTAGGGTATCATAGTATTTAACTATGGCAGCCTAGGAACAGTGGGTTAACTGCCTTGTTCAGGGGCAGAACGACAGATTTTTACCTCGTCAGCTCGGGGATTCGATCTTGCAACCTTTCGGTTACAAGTCCAACGCTGAATGGAATGTTGGCACATTGGCAGTTACTTGGAAAAATTAAGGGAATCATTTCTTTAAAACTGGCCACCTAGCTAGCAAACATACATTACAGATACATTCTTCCAATTCATTATTTTACACACTGTCTCATTACAGCACTGCCAAACCATGGTTAACCAACTCTCTGACCAAAAATGGCTGACCTTGATCCCAACGTAAGAATGTTCATGTCCATTCTAGTATTCTGATGTGTACTGTGAACTATCTACGCTTACAAGGACCTATCAGATGCCATTTTAGCATCCATTTATACTATTTGAATAAGATGCTCCACTGATCTGAAACAAATGTCCAACAGAAGGCTCCTATTGTCTGTCACCCGAAGTCCCTCCATTGTCCCGAGTTAATGTGTGTCTTAAACCCTGCCGTGTAGTTTCTGTAGCTATACAGAGGAGCAGCATCTAGTTGTTTAAATGAAAACAGCTACTTCTGAAGTCAACAAGATAGCGACTCTTCGACAAGGCTCCTGATAGAAGTGTCAGCTTAGTCAAGAATAAAAGAAAGTAGTATACGTTTAAATGAAGAAAATAGGTTAAGTCTTCCAAAGCAACACAAGATAAGGAGAGTCAGAGAGGAACAGAGAGCCATGGTATCAGCTGCTCCACCACTATCAATCACTATGCAGTCTGTGCTTCTTTATTCACATAGTCACTGCTAGGGGTTATAAATAGAGGGGGAAACACTACCTAACCATACTGATAATACTTCAACACTACACAAATTTATAATGTCTCTCTCATAATATTTCTCAACTAACATGCTTAGGGCACTTGGAAAAGGTGCTATATAAAAATACACATTAATCTAATGTAATACATCAATTGTAAACAAAGGTAAACACTAATCTAACAACATAAACCCACGACACTAATAACAACCAATTAATCTATTAGTACAACTAATCAATACCAGTCGTGAACCTATGTCTGCTCAGTCTCCATGGTTACCTGTCTGAGGTTGCGTGTGACCTTGATGTCGTGCCAGCCATTATCGTTGAACTTCCCGTTGACGGGCTCCACAATGGCCTCGAAGGCCCCAGAGCCCAGGTTGATGACCAGGCTCACCGCCCCGTCCTTTAGGGCCAGGTTGACATAGTCCGCAGACTTCCCTGTGTGGAGCAAGAGACCGTTCCTCTGCCACGTCTTGAAGGAGAGCGTGATCTCATCACTGGATGACTGGATGGGGTTCTGGGACAGGTCGTAGCAGAAGTACTCAGAACCACGGAACGTCGCCACGTTCTCTTCTCTTGCTGGAAGTAGAGAGGAGAATAGATGTAAGTTTAGGTTATATTCAAGGCTCTTACCCAAGACGTATCGTACAGAAGTGACGACATTTATGTTGAAACATGCATTGAGTACATATGGTGACCCTGGAAGGAATGGAACCACAACCCACAAAGAGATGCATGGTCTCCATGAAAAGCATATCATTGACACAAGCAGGAAGTCCATTGTATAATCTGCCATATTTGACAGTTAAAACATGACACAATTACAATCCCTTCACATACAGAAGTAGGCGTTGAATCATGTCACGGTTACAAAATGAATCATATGTCATCACTTCCCATGAGAAGAGGACTGTGTAATCACCTCCCATGAGAAGAGGACTGTGTCATCATCTCCCATGAGAAGAGGAGTGTGTCATCACTTCCCATGAGAAGAGGACTGTGTAATCACCTCCCATGAAAAAGAGGACTGTGTCATCACCTCCCATGAGAAGAGGACTGTGTCATCATCTCCCATGAGAAGAGGACTGTGTCATCACTTCCCATGAGAAGAGGACTGTTTCAGCACCTCCCATGAGAAGAGGACTGTGTCATCATCTCCCATGAGAAGAGGACTGTGTCATCACCTTCCATGAGAAAAGGACTGTGTCCTCACCTCCCATGAGAAGAGGACTGTGTCATCATCTCCCATGAGAAGAGGAATGTGTCATCATCTCCCATGAGAAAAGAACTGTGTCATCTACTCCCATGAGAAGAGGACTGTGTCATCACGTCCCATGAGAAGAGGACTGTGTCATCACCTCCCATGAGAAGAGGACTGTGTCATCACCTCCCATGAGAAGAGGACTGTGTCATCACCTCCCATGAGAAGAGGACTGTGTGAAAAGAGGACTGTGTCATCACCTCCCATGAGAAGAGGACTGTGTCATCACCTCCCATGAGAAGAGGACATGAACTACAGTACCAGTCAAAAGTTTGAACACACCTACTCATTCAAAGGTTTTTCTTTATTTTCCCTATTAACTACATTGTGGAATAATAGTGAAGACATCAAATGCAGAATGCTGTGGTAGCCATGCTGGTTAAGTGTGCCTTGAATTCTAAATAAATCACAGACATTGTCACCAGCGAAGCACCCCCACACCATCACACCTCCTTTTCCATACTTCACAGTGGGAACCACACATGCGAGATCCTCCGTTCACCTACTCTGCGTCTCACAAAGAAATAGCTGTTGGAACCAAGAATCTCAGATTTAGACTCATCAGACCAAAGGACAGATTTCCACCGGTCTAATGCCCATTACTTGTGTTTCTTGGTCCAAGCAAGTCTCTTATTATTATTGGTGTCCTTTAGTAGTGGTTTATTTGCAGCAATTCAACCATGAAGGCCTGATTCACACAGTCTCCTCTGCACAGTTGATGTTGAGATGTGTCTGTTACTTGAACTCTATGAAGCATTTATTTGGGCTGCAATTTCTGAAAATGGTAACTATACCTCTGCAGCAGAGGTGACTCTGCGTCTTCCTTTCCCGTGGCGGTCCTCATGACAGCCAGGTAACTCTGGGTCTTCCTTTCCTGTGGCGGTCCTCATGACAGTCAGGTAACTCTGGGTCTTCCTTTCCTGTGGCGGTCCTCATGACAGCCAGGTAACTCTGGGTCTTCCTTTCCTGTGGCGGTCCTCATGACAGCCAGGTAACTCTGGGTCTTCATTTCCTGTGGCGGTCCTCATGACAGCCAGGTAACTCTGGGTCTTCCTTTCCTGTTGCGGTCCTCATGACAGCCAGGTAACTCTGGGTCTTACTTTCCTGTGGCGGTCCTCATGACAGCCAGGTAACTCTGGGTCTTCCTTTCCTGTGGCGGTCCTCATGACAGCTAGGTAACTCTGGGTCTTCCATTCCCGTGGCGGTCCTCACGACAGCCAGGTAACTCTGGGTCTTCCTTTCCTGTGGCGGTCCTCATGACAGCCAGGTTACTCTGGGTCTTCCTTTCCTGTGGCGGTCCTCATGACAGCCAGGTAACTCTGGGTCTTCCTTTCCTGTGGCGGTCCTCATGACAGCCAGGTAACTCTGGGTCTTCCTTTCCTGTTGCGGTCCTCATGACAGCCAGGTAACTCTGGGTCTTACTTTCCTGTGGCGGTCCTCATGACAGCCAGGTAACTCTGGGTCTTCCTTTCCTGTGGCGGTCCTCATGACAGCCAGGTAACTCTGGGTCTTCCATTCCTGTGGCGGTCCTCATGAGAGCCAGTTTCATCATGGCACTTGATTGTTTTTGCGACTGCACTTGAAGAAACTTTCAATGTTCTCGACATTTTCCAGAGAGCTGTTGTTGCCATAATATGGACTTGGTCTTTTACCAAATAGAGCTGTCTTCTGTATACCACCCCTACCTTGTCAGAACACAACTGATTGGCTCAAACGCATTAAGAAGGAAAGAAATTCCACTAATGTGCCTTTAACAAGGCACCTGCATTCCAGGTGACTGCCTCATGAAGCTGGTTGAGAGAATGAGTGTGCAAAGTTGCCATCGAGGCGTGGCTACTTCAAAAATCTCAAATATAAAATGTATTTTGATTTGTCTAACACTGTTTTGGTTACTACATGAATCCATATGTGTTATTTTGTAATTTGTATGTCTTCACTTTCATTCCAAAATGTAGAAACTAGTACAAATAAAGAAAAACCCTTGAATGAGTAGGTGTGTCCAAACTTTTGACTGGTAGTGTATGTCATCACCTCCCATGAGAAGACAGGACAGAGTAGCACAGTGGACCAAATCAATCTAATACAGTCACCACAGTGACATAATATCTATGAGTCACCATATAAGCTACCATAATGTTATCTTCATACCCTGATGCACTCATCAAAAAAAAAACAATCCGTATGACCTTCCAATGAGATCTCCATGCTAGCAGACTGATGATGATCTTCCACTGAGGTCTCCATGCTAGCAGACTGATGATGATCTTCCAATGAGATCTCCATGGTAGCAGACTGATTATGACCTTCCACTGAGGTCTCCATGCTAGCAGACTGATGATGATCTTCCACTGAGGTCTCCATGGTAGCAGACTGATTATGACCTTCCAATGAGATCTCCATGCTAGCAGACTGATGATGATCTTCCACTGAGTTCTCCATGGTAGCAGACTGATTATGACCTTCCACTGAGGTTTCTATGGTGGCAGACTGATTATGACCTTCCACTGAGGTCTCCATGGTGGCAGACTGATTATGACCTTCAACTGAGGTCTCCATGGTGGCAGACTGATGATGATCTTCCACTGAGGTCTCCATGGTGGCAGACTGATTATGACCTTCAACTGAGATCTCCATGCTAGCAGACTGATGATGATCTTCCACTGAGGTCTCCATGGTAGCAGACTGATTATGACCTTCCACTGAGGTTTCTATGGTGGCAGACTGATTATGACCTTCCACTGAGGTCTCCATGGTGGCAGACTGATTATGACCTTCAACTGAGGTCTCCATGGTGGCAGACTGATGATGATCTTACACTGAGGTCTCCATGGTAGCAGACTGATGATGATCTTCCACTGAGGTCTCCATGGTAGCAGACTGATTATGACCTTCCAATGAGATCTCCATGCTAGCAGACTGATGATGATCTTCCACTGAGGTCTCCATGGTAGCAGACTGATTATGACCTTCCACTGAGGTTTCTATGGAGGCAGACTGATTATGACCTTCCACTGAGGTCTCCATGGTGGCAGACTGATTATGACCTTCCACTGAGGTCTCCATGGTGGCAGACTGATGATGATCTTCCACTGAGGTCTCCATGGTAGCAGACTGATTATGACCTTCCACTGAGGTCTCTATGGAGGCAGACTGATTATGACCTTCCACTGAGGTCTCCATGGTGGCAGACTGATTATGACCTTCCACTGAGGTCTCCATGGTGGCAGACTGATGATGATCTTCCACTGAGGTCTCCATGGTAGCAGACTGATTATGACCTTCCACTGAGGTCTCCATGGTGGCAGACTGATTATGACCTTCCACTGAGGTCTCCATGGTGGCAGACTGATGATGATCTTCCACTGAGGTCTCCATGGTAGCAGACTGATTATGACCTTCCACTGAGGTCTCTATGGAGGCAGACTGATTATGACCTTCCACTGAGGTCTCCATGGTGGCAGACTGATTATGACCTTCCACTGAGGTCTCCGTGGTAGCAGACTGATTATGACCTTCCACTGAGGTCTCCATGGTAGTAGACTGATTATGATCTTCCACTGAGGTCTCCATGGTAGCAGACTGATTATGACCTTCCACTAGGATCTCCATGGTAGCAGACTGATTATGACCTTGCACTGAGATCTCCATGGTAGCAGACTGATTATGACCTTCCACTGAGATCTCCATGGTAGCAGACTGATTATGATCTTCCACTGAGGTCTCCATGGTAGCAGACTGATCATGATCTTCCACTGGGATCTCTCTGTATGGGGCTTTTTAGTCAGACTGTCAAATAGAGGAAATTGAGAGAGGAGACATGGAGACACAGGGGATTAGAAGAGGAGTCTGTGGGAGCCAGTATCAGAGCATGAGGTCTGATGCCAACTGGCTCAGAGACAGTTTATATCTACAAGCCATCAGACTGCTGAACACTTGAACTGGACAGACCATCTGCTCTGATTCTCCACACACACACACACACACACACACACAAACCTCTGCAACCAGACTGTTACTATACTGCTCAGTTTATACCCTTGCCCCCCATCTCCCCTTTGTGTAAATACATGTGTAAATATTGGACTTTACATGGTCCCTTCCTGTATTATACTGATGCTAAAGTGTTTATTCTATTCTACTGAGCCATTTACTTTATGTTCATATTCTTTTCTATTATAATTCTTATTGTTGTTGCAATGTCGAGAAGGAACCTGCAAGTCAGCATTTCATTGGACGATGTATACCACGCGTATAGCATACATACGACTAATAAAGTTGGATTTGAACTATAATGTCGAAGTAAAGCATTCAAAAAAATAATTAAGAAAGAAAGAAAGAGTGTATATGGGTCCAGGAAGCTCCAGACCATGATATCATGACTAGTGTCAGTTCTGACTGCTTGAAATGCTGCCTTTTAAACAGCCCTAGTACTAGAGGACAGGCCCAGTACTGCAGCTATTACAGACATAACCAACACCTGGCCTAGAGACTCCACACGGCTGAGGCTTCCAATTCAGTTATTCACCCTGCATGTTAATTAAAAGAAGAATACACCTGGCGGACACTGCAACAACAGCATCGTCTGTGCTCCAGGTATTAAATGTTAGAAGCTGTCACCTTCATAATAACAGACTATCCCTGTCATTTAAGTCTTTGCAAATGCCACATGCAGTGTTGTATGCATTTTAGCAGAGCTAGAGTGATCTGGAAATACATTAAATTACTGCTAATTATGTAATTCTGTACAGTCGTGGCCAAAAGTTTTGAGAATGACACATATATTAATTTTCACAACGCTTTCTGCCCCTGAACAGGCAGTTAACCCACTGTTCCTAGGCCATCATTGAAAATAAGAATTTGTTCTTAACTGACTTGCCTAGTTAAATAAAGGTAAAAAAAATAAAACAAAACATTTCTATTTTGGGTCCATGGCCAGGAAACTCCCCAGACCTTAATCCCATTGAGAACTTGGGGTCAATCCTCAAGAGGCGGGTGGACAAACAAAAACCCACAAATTCTGACAAACTCCAAGCATTGATTATGCAAGAATGGGCTGCCATCAGAAGTTAATTGACAGCATGCCAGGGCAGATTGCAGAGGTCTTGAAAAAGAAGGGTCAACGTTGCAAATATTGACTCTTTGCATCAACTTCATGTAATTGTCAATAAAAACACTTATGAAATGCTTGTAATTATACTTCACTATTCCATAGTAACATCTGACAAAAATATCTAAAGACACTGAAGGAGCAAACTTTATGGAATTTAATGTTTGTGTCATTCTCACAACTTTTGGCCATGACTACATATCACATTGTCAATAAGCCAATCACAAGTTTCTGGTCTGAGGGCAGGAGAGATTGTGAAACACAGAGAGAGGGAAATGGATAGACTGTCTCTAGAGCAGGCTAGGCTGGTGGTGGATAGACCGCCACTAGAGCAGGCTAGACTACGGGTGGATAGACTGCCTCTAGAGCAGGCTAGACTGCTGATGGATAGACTGCCTCTACAGCAGGCTAGACTGCTAGTGGATAGACCGCCTCTATAGCAGGCTAGACTGCTGGTGGATAGACTGCATCTAGAGCAGGCTAGACTGCTGATGGATAGACTGCCTCTAGAGCAGGCTAGACTGCTGGTGGATGGACTGCCTCTAGAGCAGGCTAGGCTGCTGTTGGATAGACTGCCTCGAGAGAAGGCTAGGCTGCTGTTGGATAGACTGCCAAAATAGCAGGCTAGACTGCCTCTATAGCAGCTAGACTGCTCGAGAGAGAGAGAGAGAGAGAGAGAGGAATAAAGGCAGTGAAGATTTCAGAAGGAGAGAGAGGCAGAGAGATCTAGAGTGAGGGAGAGAGAGGCAGAGAGATCTAGAGTGAGGGAGAGAGAGGCAGAGAGATCTAGAGTGAGGGAGAGAGAGGCAGAGAGATCTAGAGTGAGGGAGAGAGAGGCAGAGAGATCTAGAGTGAGGGAGAGAGAGGCAGATAGATCTAGAGTGAGGGAGAGAGAGTGCGCTGTAGATTATGTCTAGTCTAAATCAACACTTACTATTTCTCTCTGTTTACTTCACTGACTGACTGTTTGGTTTTTCATCTGACAGATTGCTCTTGCATTCATCATCCCAAGAACCAGCAGATAAGACACTGTACAGACAAACGATAAAGCATCAAAGATAGCAATAATACCCGGGTAAATATTGAACTTGAGGCAGAGGACATGGAAATTAAAATAGTTTACTGTTAGGCCTACTATGTTGTCTGCAGAGAAATGTGTTTACAGTACGCATAATAACTAATTCAGAATATAAATATAATATTTCAGAGCATACATCAGTCTTCAGCAGACTATGAATGTCACTTAACATTAACATTATCTATACAATCAAAAATCTATTTACTTATGATTAATTCATTAATGTTCATATCCCTGATGCTTTTAAGTAATCCCTATGCCAATGTCTACTTCAAGTGCTTTATATGCATCTAGGGTTTATAGCTGCTTTCAGTTCTAATCTTAAACCTTAGACGACAACGACATACTACAGTCTATACTCCTTGCTACCAGCTATAGATAAATATAGTTATCTTTTCAGTTCACCACTTGACGTCACCATATTGGAACAATATGTCTCCATAGCATGTAGCCTAGTTCCCATAATTATGTTGATGTCCTGTTCTCTCCTTCAGAGAACCGGGGTTATGAAATGAACCTGGACATATACGGCCAACTTGAGAAACCAAAAACGGATCTTTCTCTGTGTTTTTCCACTCTACACATGGCAACTCAGGAAGAGACACATAGAGTGTGTCCCAAATGGAACTTTATTCCCTAACAGACACCCAACCAGGCCCAGATCCCCTTCATTCGCCGGAGAATGAAATGCAGATTTGATACACTCTAACGGCAGGATAGAACAGCAGCCTCTGGTAAGACACAGGGCGGGGGCCTATTCATATATGTAAACAACAGCTGGTGCACGATATCATTGGCATAGGGTTTTGCTTGCCTGAGGTAGAGTATCTCATGATAAGCTGTAGACCACACTACCTACCTAGAGAGTTTTAATCTGTTTTTTTTCGCAGCTGTCTACATACCACCACAGACTGATGATGACACTAAAACCGCACTCAATGGGCTGTATACTGCCATAAGCAAACAGGAAAACGCTCATCCAGAGGCGGCGCTCCTAGTGGACTTGAGTGCAGGGAAACTTAAATCAGTTTACCCAAATTTCTATCAGCATGTTAAATGTGCAACCAGAGGGAAAAAAATTCTAGACCACCTTTAATCGGCACACAGAGACACGTACAAAGATTTCCCTCGCCCCCCATTTGGCAAATCTGACCATAATTATATCCTCCTGATTCTTGCTTACAAGCAAAAATGAAAGCAGGAAGCACCAGTGACAAGGTCTACGAAAAAGTGATAGATTTGCTCACACACATATACACACACACGCACGCATATGTACACACACACAAACACACACACACACACACACACACACACACACACACACACACACACACACACACACACACACACACACACACACACACACACACACACACACACACACACACCTATTTACTATTGCTAATACTTCAAAATTAAAACACTGTTCTATTCTACTGAGCCATTTGGTTTACGTTCTTATTATTTTATTATTTCTAATTGTTGTTGATTTGTTTAGAAGGAACCTGAAAGTAAGCATTTTGTTGGACAGTGTGTACCATGTGTATGCTGTGACTAGTAAAACACACACATCCTCATGCACCTAGGGAGGTAGGCAGCGGGCAGATGCGTGCTCACACACCGCCTCATATCGAACCACGTCACACCACATCCCTCTCTGTCAGGACGCAGCCGTTCCACCTGGCCAAGCATCTCCATATCCCAATGGAAAACACTGGAGGCAAGTCCAGGACAACTAGTTCACTTTTTTGACTCTGATCTGAGTCTAAAACCCCAGAGAGTGAAGCCGATGTGACAGACAGACAAAACATAGAAAGGAATCCCTCTCTTTACTCTCTTTACTCCACTTGAACCACCTTATCACTCCACACACTACATGTGTAGTCTGGCTGATAGTGTGACTGATGTATTATGTATCATATCTTAATTTGACCAGTATTGTCGTTGCGAAATAATCCTTCAGCAACAGGATTTTGAACGTTTAATCAATGATGTTGCTTGATTGATTGGTGGTTAGAATATTAGCTGGACAAAAGTAGGCTACATGTAAAGGGCAATACTGTTAACATAACAGTGTGTTAATAAAGGTTTTCAGTGAATTTAAATAAAACACAGAGCTCATCTACATTTCCTGTGCCGCAGGAAAATTCTCAGCAATTAAAGAGTGATCAAATTAAGAACCTACATATGTACTCTATGTAGTGCACTACTTTTGACCAGTCCTATAAACCCTGGTCAAAGTAGTGCACTATAATAGGGAATAGGGTGCCATTTGGGATGTACACCCTACTCTCTTGTGTGTGTGTGTGTGTGTGTGTGTGTGTGTGTGTGTGTGTGTGTGTGTGTGTGTGTGTGTGTGTGTGTGTGTGTGTGTTATGCCAGGACTTAAAAGCACACAGGGAGGTTACAGCATTAAAACCAAACACGCAGCGACAGGCAGCACTGTGATGGAGGGATGACATAAATATGACTGGTAGAGGAAGGGAGGTAGGGAGGGTGAGAGAAAGAGAGAGAGAAAGCGAGAGGGAGAGAGAGAGAGATGGGGAGGGTGAGAGAGAGAGAGCGAGTGAGGGGAGATTAAAGTCAAGGTTCTGACACTCTCACTGATATCTATCATAATGTGACACCTAACCTTACTAGCCAATCATGTCAAGAGTAGTTTTCAAAACGAGGTCAGTACTGTGGCTGTGTTATTCATATGCCTACAAGGTAGTCTAGAGTTTAAGAGGTTGGGAAAGTAACTGAAAGGTCGCTGGTTCGAAACCCCAAGCCAGCAAGGTGAAAGAATCTGCCGTTCAGCCCTTGAGTATGGTAATCAATCCCAAACAACAACTGCTACCTGAGGACGTTGATTAAGGCAGCCCCCCCGCACCTCTCTGATTGAGAGTGGTTGGGGAAAATGAGGAAGACACATTTAAAATGCATTCAGTTGTGCAACTGACTAGGTACCCCTTAGTCAGTCATCCAGTGAATACTAAATAAACTGTTTTTATTATTTAACAATTATATTAGCAGGGAGTCTGTTTGAGAACAAGGTAACCCTGCAGGGAAAACTAAGAAGATGTATAACAATATAATAATAAACAGACAATACTAAAACACCACTATATTATAACACCATTATACTATAACAACACTATATTATAACACCAATATACTACTATACTATAACACCACTATATTATAACACCACTATACTATAACAACACTATATTATAACACCACTATACTATAACACCACTATATTATAACACCACTATACTATAACAACACTATATTATAACACCACTATATTATAACACCATTATACTATAACAACACTATATTATAACACCAATATACTACTATATTATAACACCACTATGTTAGAACACCACTATATTATAACACCACTATATTATAACACCACTATATTATAACACCACTATATTATAACACCATTATACTATAACAACACTATATTATAACACCAATATACTACTATATTATAACACCACTATGTTAGAACACCACTATATTATAACACCACTATATTATAACACCACTATATTATAACACCACTATGTTAGAACACCACTATATTATAACACCACTATATTATGACACCACTATACTATTGCACCACTATATTATAACACCACTATATTATAACACCACTATATTATTGCACCACTATGTTATAACACCACTATTTTATAACACCACTATACTAGAACACCACTATATTATAACAACACTATATTATAACACCACTATACTACTATACTATAACACCACTACTGTTAGAACACCACTATATTATAACACCACTATATTATAACACCACTATATTATAACACCACTATACTACTATACTATAACACCACTATATTATAACACCACTATATAATAACACCACTATGTTAGAACATCACTATATTATAACACCACTATATTATAACACCACTATATTAGAACACCACTATATTATAACACCACTATACTACTATATTATAACACCACTATATTATAACACCACTATATTATAATACCACTAAACTACTATACTATAACACAACTATATTATAACACCACTATATTATAACACCACTATATTATAACACCACTATATTATAACACCACTATACTACTATACTATAACACCACTATATTATAACACCACTATATTATAACACCACTATGTTAGAACACCACTATATTTTAACACCACTATACTATTGCACCACTATATTATAACACCACTATATTATAACACCACTATACTACTATATTATAACACCACTATATTATAACACCACTATATTATGACACCACTATACTATTGCACCACTATATTATAACACCACTATATTATTGCACCACTATGTTATAACACCACTATTTTATAACACCACTATACTACTATACTATAACACCACTATGTTAGAACACCACTATTTTATAACACCACTATATTATAACACCACTATATTATAACACCACTATACTACTATACTATAACACCACTATATTATAACACCACTATATAATAACACCACTATGTTAGAACATCACAATATTATAACACCACTATATTATAAAACCACTATATTAGAACACCACTATATTATAACACCACTATATTATAACACCACTATATTATAACACCACTAAACTACTATACTATAACACCACTATATTATAACACCACTATATTATAACACCACTATATTATAACACCACTATATTATAACACCACTATATTATAACACCACTATACTACTATACTATAACACCACTATATTATAACACCACTATATTATAACACCACTATGTTAGAACACCACTATATTTTAACACCACTATACTATTGCACCACTATATTATAACACCACTATATTATAACACCACTATACTATTATATTATAACACCACTATATTATAACACCACTATATTACAACACCACTATATTATAACACCACTATATTATAACACCACTATGTTAGAACACCACTATATTATAACACCACTAAATTATAACAACACTATATTATAACACCACTATATTATAACACCACTATACTACTATACTATAACACCACTATGTTAGAACACCACTATATTATAACACCACTATACTATAACACCACTATATTATAACACCACTATACCACTATATTATAACACCACTATATTATAACACCACTATATTATAACACCACTATACTACTATACTATAACACCACTATATTATAACACCACTATATTATAACACCACTATGTTAGAACACCACTATATTTTAACACCACTATACTATTGCACCACTATATTATAACACCACTATATTATAACACCACTATACTACTATATTATAACACCACTATATTATAACATCACTATATTATGACACCACTATACTATTGCACCACTATATTATAACACCACTATATTATAACACCACTATATTATTGCACCACTATGTTATAACACCACTATTTTATAACACCACTATACTAGAACACCACTATATTATAACAACACTATATTATAACACCACTATACTACTATACTATAACACCACTATGTTAGAACACCACTATTTTATAACACCACTATATTATAACACCACTATATTATAACACCACTATACTACTATACTATAACACCACTATATTATAACACCACTATATAATAACACCACTATGTTAGAACATCACAATATTATAACACCACTATATTATAAAACCACTATATTAGAACACCACTATATTATAACACCACTATATTATAACACCACTATATTATAACACCACTAAACTACTATACTATAACACCACTATATTATAACACCACTATATTATAACACCACTATATTATAACACCACTATATTATAACACCACTATATTATAACACCACTATACTACTATACTATAACACCACTATATTATAACACCACTATATTATAACACCACTATGTTAGAACACCACTATATTTTAACACCACTATACTATTGCACCACTATATTATAACACCACTATATTATAACACCACTATACTATTATATTATAACACCACTATATTATAACACCACTATATTACAACACCACTATATTATAACACCACTATATTATAACACCACTATGTTAGAACACCACTATATTATAACACCACTAAATTATAACAACACTATATTATAACACCACTATATTATAACACCACTATACTACTATACTATAACACCACTATGTTAGAACACCACTATATTATAACACCACTATACTATAACACCACTATATTATAACACCACTATACCACTATATTATAACACCACTATATTATAACACCACTATACTACTATACTATAACACCACTATATTATAACACCACTATATAATAACACCACTATGTTAGAACACCACTATATTATAACATCACTATATTAGAACACCACTATATTATAACACCACTATATTATAACACCACTATATTATAACACCACTATACTACTATACTATAACACCACTATATTATAACACCACTATATTACAACACCACTATATTAGAACACCACTATATTATAACACCACTATACTATAACACCACTATACTATAACACCACTATACTATACCACCACTATACTACTATACTATAACACAACTATATTATAACACCACTATATTATAACACCACTATGTTAGAACACCACTATATTATAACACCACTAAATTATAACAACACTATATTATAACACCACTATATTATAACACCACTATACTACTATATTATAACACCACTATACTACTATACTATAACACCACTATATTATAACACCACTATATTATAACACCACTATATTATAACACCACTATGTTAGAACACCACTATATTATAACACCACTAAATTATAACAAAACTATATTATAACACCACTATATTATAACACCACTATACTACTATACTATAACACCACTATGTTAGAACACCACTATATTATAACACCACTATATTATAACACCACTATATTATAACACCACTATACTACTATACTATAACACCACTATATTATAACACCACTATATTATAACACCACTATGTTATAACACCACTATACCACTATATTATAACACCACTATATTATAACACCACTATACTATAAAACTACTATGTTAGAACACCACTATATTATAACACCACTATATTATAACACCACTATGTTAGAACACCACTATATTATAACACCAGTATATTATAACACCACTATATTATAACACCACTATGTTAGAACACCACTATATTATAACACAACTATACTACACCACTATGTTATAACACCACTATACTACTATACTATAACACCACTATATTATAACACCACTATACTATAACACCACTATGTTATAACACCACTATATTATAACACCACTATATTATAACACCACTATGTTATAACACCACTATATTATAACACCACTATATTATAACACCACT